>NW_020799100.1:21631291-21656567 GCF_003259725.1 Athene cunicularia | reverse complement strand
AGGAGGCACTTCCGGGCGGCTCGCGGCGGCTGCTGGGCCGTGAGGCCGCCGTCACTCTTTAGGCCTCGGGACCCTCTTCCTTGGGCTCAGAACCTCTCCTTCGGGCTCAGGACTCCCTCTTCGGCCTCAGATCTCCCTCCTCGGCCTCAGTCCCCCCCCCTTCAGCCTCAGCCTCCTCCCAGCCCAGTCTCCCACCTCGGAGGCACAGGGCCTCGGGGCAGCCTCCTGGCCCGGTAGCAGTTGGGAAATGGGAGACCTCAGCAAAGGCCCAGAAAATTAGTTTTGAAGAGAAAGCGCAGGGGGTTGAGAATCTTTAGCCCATGGAGCCCATGCGTGTTTTGTGGAGGAGGGGGTGACACTCGGGTGCAAGGTGAGGGCGGAGAGCCGGCAACAACAGAAGGGCCTGGCTGAGGAGAAGGGCCTGTGAGGCAGCTCTAGGATCATGTACTGTGAATCCAGAAAAATACGTTTACTTGTGTTGTTGCAACTGTTTAATTCACCATAAACAGGCACTCAAAAGACAGTGTTAAGATGCCTGGTGTCGGGCAGCTAGAAAGCTGTCGCAATGTTTGGAGGAACCTCATGCAAAAGCCACGTGTCCGCCTCAGCACAGACAGCGATGCACCCCCAGGGACACAGGGGATGCGGAACGGAGGGTGCCAGCTGGCTTCAGGAGACAAATTAAAATTGTTCGCCCCCGCCCGGTGTCCAGGAAATGAAAATATGATTTGATACAGCACCTGTTCTCATCAGCAAGAAAAGGGTTCAGTATCAGTCGCTGTAGATATTCTTAAGGGAAACAAGTATTTTTTTCAATGGGAAGCGTCCTGTCAAAGCTCCAGAAATTGATGTCACTTTACCACTAAGTTGCTAAAACATATTAAGTGAATTGACAGCATTCTTTAGTGTAAAATTGTGTTTTGCCACCATAAATACCTAACAATTGGTATTAGAACTCCCTGAGCATTGGCAATGTAACAATCACTGTCATAACTGGAAAATAAAAAAAGACAACTCATCTTCATGCTTTGAATACCAAGAGCTGAATCATCGTAAATCGATGCTGTTGAAACATTAAGAATAAATTCATTTTAAGCATATATTTATAGCAGCTACTCATGACTCGGCTCTCTGTGAAGTGCTGTTTCAGAGTTCTTCCTGCTGTTACGGTCAGGATGTGGTCCTTCCTGCTGGCAGCCTCTTCTCGGGGTGCTTCGAGGTACCCGACCAAGCACCAGGAGCTCTGGAGAAGGACTCGGGGACTTGACATTCAGCTGCTCCGCACAGTTTGCCTCTATTCACCTACACCAAGGTGTTTATTTTGTTCCAGGAGCTCGGATTAACTGGACGATGTGTGGACCTCTGTTCTTCATTTTCTAAAGCTCTCAAGCTGCTAAGGAGAGTTTAAATTTTTAAAAAATCACTCACCTGGTAGCTCTTGGAATCTTTCTGAAGGCAGGTTTGTTGATCAGCTCATCACTAGCAGAGACACGAGGTGCCACCTTACCAAGCTGCAAACCCTACTTCTAGTGGCTTTTCGATAGTAACAACTCTCCCACCTTTCCAGCCTTAAACTGGAGCCTCTGAAGTTACAACCCAGCTGCTTCCTGTGAGAGATACGGTGCAAAACTGCAATTCTCAAAATAAATTACCAGCTAGGAGAAGAGCATGCCGATATTCACTATCCTTAGAGGTAATGTTTCTCCCACCTGTCTCCAGAGCTGAGAATTGCAAGCTTGTACTTTTATGCATGATGGGAACGCAAAGAAAAAAAATACGGATGTTTTATAGTATGCCCTGAAAATACATCCCAATGTTTCTGAGCTGAATAGAATTCTATGTCATGAGCAAACACAGTGTTGCAAATGTATAGTGTTACGTCCTGGTGCGTTCCAGTGCTAACAGTCACCTAATAGATTTATTTATGCATATGCCTTTTGGTTGATGCCTTACTAGATCTCTCTACTCACAGTTTACTTTTATTTGAGCTGAGGAGTGGCAACACATGAAGCTGCACCACCGCAAGAGGCAGGATTATTCTTTTAGGGCTTACCTAGAGCCGATGGAAATATCTACGGTTGCTAAAATGGGCTCTCAAATGGGAAGCCTGGGATAGAAAACAGTCCCAAAGTAAACCCGTGTCCTTCCCACACCACAGTGCTTAGAAACACCCGACCCTGCAGCCCCAAACCGGGAGGGCTCCACGCTGCGCCCTCGCTGCAGCTCAGCCGCCTTCAGGCATCAGCAAGACGGGAGGCGCGTTCGTAATCCCCCAGCTATTTGTTCCGCCCGTGTTGCAGCGCTCAGGTACGCAGGCCACGGCGTCCTGCGTTCGGCTCAAGTACAAACAGAGCATTAGTCATGCCCAAAACAGCCGTTGTGTAACTTTTCCCTTGGCCAGGCTCCGCTGGCGTGCTCTTGGCTCGGCTGTACTGCTCTGCAGCGGCTCCCAAGCCTCTTCCCGTGCTGCTGGCTCCCTGGCACCACCGCTTCCTAGCCCTAACGTTCTCCCAGTTGCTTTATTATTCCCCAAGGCTGCTGCAAGGCCTGTGATCAAGACCTTTTCCTGCTTCTCCCGGGTTTTCCCCTCCAGGACTCATCTCTGTGGTGAGTAAGGCCCATCCTCGAGCGGCTCTTTCCTTCCCCAGGCGCCCCGTTTCCACAGCACACTGCAGCCACACGCGGATCTTGCAGCTTCCATGACTCATCTCTTTCTGGATCCTCTGCATCCAAGAAGCAGCATGCTGAGGGATGGTAGTAAATCTCCCAGCGAAAGCAAGATTTTATGGTTGTGCTTATTCATCTTTTTTCCAAAGCACAACTCCATCATGTCAGTGCCAACAGAAGCAGTGGCACCGAGCAGTGAAGGATGTGCTCACTGGCATAATCTTCCCCAATGAACAGCAGAGGTATTCAGAAGCAGAGATGCTTTAAGGAGGAAGCTGGATTTTAACAGTTTCTTTCCATAATGCTCTTCAAAAATAAACAGAAGTGAAAGCCCTTAAAGGATCTTTAGGAGTAGAAACTGGTAATACTCAAATACCATCGCTTCGACCAGTCTGATGTTGTAGAAACCTCTCAGCATTTAACAATAAGCCATTTTTCAGCTTTTTGCCTCTTTTTGGTTCATGCAGGGCTGCACTAGTGCTTGCCCTCAGGGCACTTTTCATACCTTGGTCACTGGCAGCCTCTACCTCCCCTGCAAAATGCTCCATCACACTCTGTGGCTGTTGTTGGGAGGAAGCGCAAGCCAGCAGAGTTTATCACTGTTTAATTTGACTAGAAAATTAAATGAACTTCCCCATAGTCAGCGTGAAACACCAGGTAAATGCGTCTCTTATTTATCATTATAGTGTCACAATGAGTCAGATTCTGACTTCTGCTTTAACATAGTGTGAAAACATGATTGCAGTTTTTTCACAATCAGGCAGAAATGTGCCGTTGCAAATTAAAAAAAACCAAAGTTTAGAGTGGAATCGTGTTGGTGTGCAGGCTTCCCTGCTTAGTAAATGTACATGGGAGTGTGTGTCTGAATCTGTTTGGATTTTAACAGTAGAGCAAGTTAAGCATTTTCAGCTTGGGGTATTTTTGGTTTTTTTTAGTATTTTCCATGCACATTTCTATGTACATCCTGCTCATCTCGGGCCTTTCTTATGCAGCTAAATGGTGAACAAGGGTATTAATTGTTGCGGAAGTTAAATCCAAAGTTTAACTGATGTCAAAGTGTTATTTAGAGGGAACTTGGGGAATGGTGCTTGTACTATGCAGTTCTAAGCAAATATGGATATTGAAAAGTCAAAGTTTGCTTTAAGATGATCTCTAAATGCAGCAACCTTGAAATTAAATCTTGATATCATAGCTTATTTTTTCTTAAAAAAAAAAAAAAATAGGTGCAAAATAACTAACAATAATTACAGTCATGGGTTTTGCTTGAGTGCAGAGGTCCTGTGTGCAAATCAACATCCTGTCTTGTGGGACAAATCTCCAAATTTCCGTTCCTTCATATGGCTTTCTCCCTGGGTAAGAGCTGCTAAAGAATAATTCAGTAGCTGTTAGATATTATGCAAGACCTGCTTTAGGTTTTTTGCTATTTTTAAAAATTTAATATTTAATTTCCCTGCTGCATCGTACCAATCTTTCCTCTAGATGGTGCCCGATGCCCGAGAGTTGGGTGTAACACTATCCCATATGAAAGGCTGTTGAGAAATAGTCAGGACGCCACTCTCCTTTGTTTCTAAATTCTATCTTCTAATCATCTAAGTTGATAGATTACTTGTTCTGCATGATGTAAAATACGGTGTTTCTTCCTCTTGAGAATCTTGAAATCCCTTCACTTGAGCCTAAAATGCCACCTGCCTGGAACAGTATCATCTGTTACTCCGTGGACTGATCCATATCTCATATTTCTTATGGCAGCCATTAACTGGTGTTAGCTGTTGCTCGGCTAGACGGTATGTACAGCACTGCTGCGACTGGGGGAACTTATTATCTGCTTAGTTTTCAAATTCATTCTCTCTGAATCTTAAGGAAATATTTGTCTGTGTCTCTATTGTTCATCGAAACACAAAATTTCAAATAGGGATGAAATGCATGTGCAAATGGGCAACGGTGATCTGTGTACCTGTGTGCTCGTAGCTCTGTAAGGGGAAGGACCAGGTAAATAACGTCAGCATTCCAGTATATATTCCACATCGCTGAATTTCAACATTACACCTGAAAGTGCCTGTAACCCCGCGAGTTTCATAAGCAGGAAAATTCCCGTTAGGTGTAAGTAACAGGGTAGTTTATGTTCTTGTTGGTATTACAATTGCAGTTGGCTACATCCGTGTCAAAGGGCTCGATTCTGGCTCTCTGTCCCCAGGAGCCCCTTGTCCCCAACATTTCCAGCTGCCTGGCACAGCCCTTCTCATGAAATGGCCACGGCCGTGCCCGTCTGCGGGGTCACGGCACACAAAGGGGCTCTGGCCCCAGAAATACCACCTGGTACTCCCTGGTGGGGCTAAGTCAGCAACTTCAAACCTTGCTAATTTTTTAAAAAATAATCCTTTGATGTTTGGTTTGTGATTTGGGGGGATTTTAGGGCCAAATCCTCCATTTTTTTTTGACTTCTGGAAGTGCTCAGGAACCTTACAGCCTGGACCACAGCGTCCGACTGCAACTGGGAATTCACCACCTCGCTCCCCATGTAGCTGGACATGCAAATTTTACTAAACTCCTCAGCTGAGTATGTCGTTTAAATAGAATTATGTCCCCATGTATCCCGTGCCCTTTCTCTGATAAGTTGTGAGGATTTTTATATGTTTTAATTCTGCTTGTCAGTTTTGCAGAAATATTAGCTATTTTTGTGAAGGAGCGCACAGGGTTCGCAAGGGTTTTTAAAAGTGCTGCTTTTATTGAAATAAAAGCTTAAAAGCGGTTTGAGGTACTTTGTATATTTATTGATATCCATAACGTGTAGACATTATAAATAAGCTCATTAATACTTTTTAAATAGTCTTATAAAAAACAGAAATTAAATATGAATTACGAGGTGATGGATTAGAAAACTGTCTCGTGTAAGTTTGCCCACAGGAGTATGAGTTGATAACGAACTTTCTAAGTCACTAATAAAACTAATGCTCCAGTTTGACAATGAGGAAAATGAAACGGGCTCTGTGAGTTGTGCAGTAACACCAAGAGGACAAAACTAAAAGCAAATCGAGGAGCACCCATCCCCTTTCACCGGGGTCTTTATGTACCCCTGTCATATTCTCTTTCCAAATAAGAAAGCCCTACTCTATTTAACCCCACAAGGTGGTTTTTGCAGACCTCTACTCCCTCACCCTTGTGTTTTTCCACCTTCTCTGGTTATCCATCCTGCGCAAAGAAGGCTGAAACACGTGGCCCCGCCACGGGCTCGCTCAGCGCTGTAACAACGCTCAGTTTTATTTGTTCTCCGTGTCCTCCCCAGTAATTCCTCACGGTCCGTTTGCCTCCCGACTGCCTCAGCGCTGTGTGCAGCTCTGTGAAGATGTCAGCACAGCGATGCCAAGATGTCCTCAGGGTCAGAGCTCGTTCCTCCGTGTTTGTAGTGATTTGCATGAATTTGCATCCATCAAAGTTGAGTTTCATTTGTCGTTCTAGGCCTTAAATCTCAGGCCCGATTTAGACAAGGGGTTTCAAACTAGGGTTAAGTAGTCCGACAATTTCATATTTCAACACTTTTCTGGAACTGTCAAGATGCTGTCCCATACAGGAATTTTGTTCCCGTTATTTGTATTCATTAATTTTAAAGCTTCCTCTAGTGATCTTAAGTCTGAGATGACTTCTCCATCTTACCCCTCGTAAAGAAAGGCTTTAACGTGGAAACCTCCACAAATTCCTCTGTAATAAACAGTGACCCACATATTTCATTTAGTCCTCATACTTCCATCATTTAGTGGACATACACGTTCTCCCGTAGCCTTCCAGCTTCTTATCTTTGGGAAAAAGTCTTTCCACTGATATCCTCAGGAATTCAGTTTTCAGAATCTCCCTTTCTTAATTTTTTGGGCCTTAACTTATTAGGGCTTGAGATACAGCCCACTAGAATATGTTTTCTCTATCATGTCCATTTGGAGATGACTTAATTCCTGGAAGGTCCTTTAAAGGTTTTCTTGATAGAAGGACTAATTCAATTTAATCTCTGGTGAAGTGTTTTCCAGCACCTGCAAGTACTTGCCCTTTTAGCTGTTCCCTTTCATCTCTTTGACACCAACAAAAGAGTTTTCCTTCAGAGTTTGTGAGGTTCTGTGTGGCTGAGAGCTGGGCTGGTATCTGACGGAAAACAACACGCAAGGCCAGTAGATAGGAGGTGAAGCTCATGGCCATAAAGACAGAATTCTGTTATCGGTCTTTATTTTCCTGAGGTGTTTCATTCTTATCGCTGGATAAGAGATAAGCATGGAAGGCAATTGCACAGACTGTAGGGGTGAAAAAAAAAGCACCTCCTCTGTAGCCTCCACATTCTCCATTAAGTGTAAAGGATCCTGCTGTTCTCCTGTTGTGGATCCTCTTCTCCCCGCGTGTTTTCTGATGTCCCTCTGGACGCCTCTCTTTCTTCTTTTTCTGTGCCAGTCTAGTCGATCTCAGTCTCTTAATATTTTTTTTTTCCTTTCTTTGCTCCTTTCTCCTCTCAGAGTGACTTAGTTTGCTTCAGGTAACATCTTTCAGACCTTAAACTTTCTCCCAAACCCTCCTTCGCAGCTGGACCGTGTTGCTGCTGCCTATCGACCGTACCAGCCCCCCATGCCCCCCTATTTGTGCTTTTTGTTGTTGCTGTGACTCTTCCTGCGATGCTTCTAGCACGGCTGAGGAATGTTTTCTTGGGAGATACAGTGCACCCTGAAACAGGGCATTGAAAAAAATCCCATCAAGAGCGATGCTAACCTCTTGGCACAGGTTTATATTCACTGCTGGCTGAATGCATCAGGTTTGAGCAAGCATCAGAGAGAAATTCTAGGAGCTGAGAACCACTGAAGGAATTTAAGGAGAGCAGAGGCTCAGGAGATGCTTCAATACTCTTTAATGAGTCTTGACTTTCTGATGAGCGTGTGGAAAAACAGCCCACGCTGCAGCACTCCCTCCCTGTCGGGGGGAACAAGCAACAGGACAAAAACTCTTGCTGGAACTTTCCTCCTGCAGCACTTTCATCCCGGCCACCCTGAGGGAGATGGTGGGAGCTCTGGTCGTGTTTGGGGAGCGGGGAGGACCCATCCTGCTGCAGCAGCTCCGTCCCAGGGGGACGCAGTCATCCCCGAGCTGGGAACTTTGCTTTGTTCCCTGCAGCCCCACCCGCCTCCTCAGCCAAAAATGAGATTTCTCATCCACCGCAAAAGTCTCCTGCTCGTGCTTTAATATTCATTTTGGTGATTTGTACGCAGCCTCTGAGCTACCTTATGCAGGAAGCAGAACGACAGCCCTGAGGTCCAGCCCCATCTGGGGTGACAGAGTTTGTTTCATTTGACAATGTGGATTTAATGAACAGGCTGCCCGGCGCTGGGAACCATTTCCCTCCAATAGCTACAAAATAAATGATGGGACGTTTTCCAGTGTAATGCTGCAACCACCCAAAATACCACTATAAA
The DNA here is from genome assembly GCF_003259725.1 of Athene cunicularia. Taxonomy (NCBI): domain Eukaryota; kingdom Metazoa; phylum Chordata; class Aves; order Strigiformes; family Strigidae; genus Athene; species Athene cunicularia. Next base: position 21,648,462 of record NW_020799100.1, on the reverse strand, counting down.
ATTCACAGACGCAGACCAGAGTGACTGCATTAAGCAAGGCTTAGGGGGATTATCGCATTAAATTGGTTGCCCCTTCCACCCTTCCCCCAGTCAAAGACATTAGAAATCTGAATACAAAAAAAGGGCGTTAAAACAACACAATGGGCTTCGCTAAAACCTATAAAAGCAAAGAAACTCATTGTTAAGGCTGTTGCTTTATGCTGGACTGCTATTGTGTTTAGGCGCAGCGTCGTGTTGCGGAGGGTTTTCTATCAGGGAGCGGCAGAGCCATGGGTAAGCTTACAAACCACAGAAACTGCGGCGGCTCGAACGCTCCCGGAATGGCTCTGCCTCGGCAATTCCCCCCGCCAAAGAGAAACGCAACAGAACAGCGTAGAGAGCAGCCCCACCGCTGAATCCTCCTGCCTGACTTGGGCACTCGTTGTTCCCGGCACAGTCCTCCTCCCGGTGCCGGCAGCATCACCAGCATCCTGCTCCTTTCAGGAAGAGTTTGTGCAGCGAGAGCTTTGCTTTAATCTGGGCTGGATTTATCCAGATGCATCAATCTCTGGAAGGCTCACATGGGTCTTCTACGTGCACGTAGCCTTGATTTGTTAATCTGGAAATGGTTTATTTGAAATTAAAAAAAAAAAAAAAAAAAAAACCAACCACAAACAAACAAAAAAACCACCTTTTCAAACTGCTTTGCTTGAACTGCTTCTTTTGACTGTGCAGTGGAACAAGCGGCCGGGCTCTCGGTCATGTATATGGTCTGGCACCCATGTAATAGGTTTTAAGCTAATAGGTGTCACGCTGTGCCTGCCTTAATTAAATGAATTATAGCAAAAAAAAAGCATTTCCAATTTAAATGTAAATAGCTTAATATCTTAATGATACTATTCCTTTAAATATTTACTATATAAATATATAAAATTCAATATTAATTTCCGATACATTTACAGAACCCATTTCCCCCAACCAACCACAGTAATATTTCCCTTCGAGCGAATCCCTTTTCTTTGCATCTTGTGATATTTAAGGTCTTTATTTTAGTACAGTTCTCTTAGTAATGAAATAAATTCATTAGGCTTGGGGTAAAGAAATGAGACACCTGTGTAGCAACAAATAGGATTTACAGAGATTTTAAGGTCTTTGGGGCAAACACGGGTTTGTTCTTGACCGTGTCAGAGCCTGGAGGAGGACGGCCGAGCACAACGGCACCACAGCCAGATGAGTGGTGTTAATAAGTGCTAATTAGTAAAGCCACCGGGTTATCTTTGACCTTCTCAAAGTCTTATTGCAAGGGCTGGGGAGAAAGGATAAGAAAGGAGCAGAGGAATATTTTTTTGGTCGGAGTTTTGCCCCAGCCACCCCCGCCCCACAGAGCTCTCCTGTCTGACTGCTGGGGGTCCCGTGCCTTAGCAGAGAGCAGTGATGCTTCATTGTGCAGATTGGAGCTGAAGTTTCAAGGTATTTTGCACCATGGTGGGAAGCTGCTGCCCGGGAAGGGACATGGGATGCTGACGGTTTGTGACAAGTCTAGCCTGGAAGCAAACAAAAATGGTAGCGGTTCAAAACCTGAATGGTATTACTATGGCAACAAAATAACTCACCTTAAAATAAAATGTGCATTGGAAAGCAACCTTAGATGCTCAGAGAAGAGATAAAGAAAGATCCTATGTTTTTCTATATTTTTTTTAGCTTCCTGAACTCTTGACCTATTGCCAGATGCTGATGCAGATATAAAACAAACAAAAAAAAAATTCAATTTTTATCAGCAATGAAACGAAGCTGAACACAACCAGATCTCCAGCACTACAGGAAACTCCCCAAGGGATGCCATCGGTGTTATAAACTGGGTTAGTTTATAACCCCCCATGCCTGAGCTGCCCTTTAGCTTTACATTAAGGGGGTGAGGGGGGGACCCACCTCGGCTCGGCTCCGTCGTGGAGCGGGGCTGGGCACGAGACCTGGGCACCCCCAAAGGAACAAAGTAGTAGAAGATCCTCGGTTGGATCTTCTAATAACGCACATACGAGGGTGTTTCTGTGGGAGGTGGTTGATGGCCTGAGGTCATCACTGTACCATTAGCAGGAATAGAGTGGTGGTCTGGGCTGAAATAAAGCCAGAACGAGAGCAAACCCGCTAATGAACTGTGCAGGCCTTTTTAACTTCCTTTTCCTCCCAGGCTGGGGTAGAAGATCCCCTCAGTGGCTTATGTGGATGATTTTCACAGATGAAATGAAGGAAATCTCTATTTCTTTTTAAATAAATGGATGCAAGAGTGTACCTGAGCACTTTCTTTTTTGTCTTTGATTAAAGTTTCCTGGCGTACGGAGAAGGATAATACCTACTTCCCTCTAGCAGTGTTGGACATGGAACTTTCTTCTTGCTTCTTCCCTCACCTGAGGTTTTAAGGAGGTAATGGAGGAGGTGACAGTGTCACAGCAGGAGGGGAAGGACAGAGAACGGCCTCCGCTCGTCTCCTGTGCTGAGCTGAGCCCCAGGGTACCGCCAGGGGCGGGAGAGCCACGAGCCTTCCCTGAGTGCACCCTCGTGTCCATGCTGTGAACCAAACCATAGCCTCCCACGGATAACGTGCAGGAGATGTTCGCTGGATAGATAAAGCGAACTTGTGTTCTCCAGTGAACTTCGCCAGTAAGGGAGAAAGCCAAAATCAAATGCAGTTTCTGTCATTTCACATTTCATTTCAATGGATTAAATGTAACACGCGGAAATTCATGGAACAATCTGATTACCCTTGTTTTCTTGGGTAGATGAGTTAAAATACCTCAAAAACTCTCTAGGAAACTCAGGCGGTACGAAGACTCATCAGCACAGATCTTTGTAACTACAGAGAGGGAATAGGGACAGATGTGCCAGTACAACAGCCATAATTATTGTACCGACCCAAAATATGAGCATCTGAGCACACTCGGTGAGAGCCACAGGTAACAAGGAAGATGGGGGCAGGAGACAGACATTTGGCACCGCAAAAAATAGCATTTTCCTTTGTGGAGCAGATGCACAAACTCCTGGCTGTACCTCACCATGGCCTCGTTACGTTATCTTAGTTCTGAAGTGAAAAGGGCTGTGTCTGAGGGCGAAATCGTGACCCCCCTGATGGCAGACGTGGCCCCACCAGGGAGGTGCTCGGGCAGGCGAGCTGAGGACACACAGCTGATGGGGGCTAACACCCCGCTCCCCGAAGGCCACTCAGCAGCCTGCGCTGTGTTAAATTCAACTCGTATGACAGAGCAGGCCTTGACTGTTTTAAAATACCAGGTCTACAGTTTGAAATACCAGGTCTACAGTTTGTTTGACATGCTGTAACCCTTCCAGACCCAAAAGCACCGCACCCAAGTCCCGGGCTGGCATCTAGTTCAACCCTCGATTTGTGCTCAGGAATTTTGGTCTTTGACACGCGGTAGCGATTTGGTATCAATCTTACTTGCGTAGAGCATGTGCAAAGCCAGCTTGCCAAAGGTACCTGATAAACCAGGGAATACGAAAGAGTAGTTGTAAGGAGGTTTTGTCAGTTCACTGCAAACGTAGAGTTTCCAGCCCGGAGTACAACCGAGGGGCGCGCTCCTCTGCTCTGGGGTCATTTGGGTTGGTTGGATGCTCAGAACAGATGTCTTCATCTGCTGGAAACTTTAGCCCAAATGTTACCCTTCTGAGTCCTGCACTTTGTGTTCCACCACCCCAGCAGCACCCCAGCATCACCCCAGCATCACCCCAGCAGCACCCCAGCATCACCCCAGCAGCTTCTTCCCCCTCAGAGGAGCACGTTGCGCAGCCTTCAGTGATTTTCTCCTTCTTGACTTGTCACCTCTATACACTCTATGTATTTATAAGATATGGCCCGTATATTTATTTACAAATATACGCTCTGTCTTTACTTTGCTTATCAGAATTCTGCATAAGATGCTGTCAGAAACCATTCAAAAGACACAATCCACTCACTGCTCTCCCTTCTCTACTGGGCCAACTATCTTGTCAAAAAACAAATTAGTTTGCTTTGACAGTATTTGTTCTTGACAAATCCACACTGGCTGCTTTTTTATCACTTTATTGATCTCCTGAATCTCTGTAACTTGACTCTTTATTATTTTTTTCCCCACTCCCTTCCCAAGTAGCGGAGTTAGGCTGACTGCTCTGTCATTCCCTGCTCCTCGTTTTTGAAGACGGGTGCTGTGTCCAGCTGAGATTTTAATCTCCCTTGTGGGACTTCTCCCATCCCTGCTTGGGAAGCAGCTGGCACGTGCTTCCCCGGCCACGCTCAGCTCAGTTCCAGCCAAGCCTGACCTCGGTGTGAGCCGCTCCCGTAGAGAAACCCAATTACTATTTTGTGCCTATCCTGAAGGAAAAGTGAGTGGCAGACGTACTGTGTTCAACAACAAAAAAATTAATATAATTGTTAGGAATGTAGTGGGGAGCTGCCTTCTGATCTCTAAACCCAAAAAGGGGATGACTAAACTAATTGCCCTCATGGCTTTGCTGATGCAACTCTGCCAGAGACAGGGGAGCCAGGAGGGAGCCGTGGGTCCTCCCCGGCCGCAGCACCCCCGGCTGCCCCCATGGAGGGTTTTTTTTCTCTTTAACAGCCGTTTCTGCGGTGGGTGCTGCTCGTGTCCGCCGTGGAGCACGCCAGACCTGACTCTGAGGGCAAGGCTGGCAGCTGAGCTCTGCCTCAGTCTTCTGGATCTTTTCTTATTTGTTTGGATTTTTAAAAAATAACCCCGTGGACATTACGATTACAGGGCAGGCTTTTTCAATGTGAGGAGGGGGGAAAAAAAATCACTGACTTAGACTCCCAATGCATTTTATACCCATTTCTTAATAGCGTGATGCTAGCACCATTTTCATGTTTAGCATTAGCCTTAAATTACGCTTGAAATTTGGAATTAAATCCCCTTTGTATAGTAAATAGGCTTAGTGCAGTGGTGCCAATCAGCCTGCCTGCCCCCTCCTTTTTTTTTTTTTTTTTTTTTGGGGGGGGGGGGGCGACGGGTATTTTTCAGGAAAAGAAAGAGCCCACTCATCTGACATAATTTACTAAGATTCCCTACTCCAGTAACTGAAATAAATCGGGCTATTAAAACCATCATTAGGAGCAGATGTTGGCTGCTCTGGGGCCAGCGAGGAGCTGCCGCTGGCTCCCCCATCTGCCGTGCCACGCTCCGCCCCGGCCCGCGGTGCTGCTGCCCCTCAGCTCTGCCTTTATTCTCTTCTATTAAAAAGTCACAAACACCATTTAAGACAGAAGTTAATACGCGTTTACTAGGGAGCAGGAAGACCCTGTAGTTGCTGATAACTAAAAGTTATTCTGACAGTCGTGAGGTCCAGGTTATTAATATCTGAAGCTTAAGGCAATGAGCGGGGACGAATTACGGCGAAATATTTTCATGGATATAGTGTTAATCTCTTTCAGACAGTCCCAAACACCGTTTCTGGGTTTGTTCCCTCCAGCCAGGTTTGTTTTGCCATTGTTTCCACATTAAATAGGAGCAACGGGTGGAAATTCAGTGGTTTATCTGGGAATGCCAAACTCTCCCAGGGTCTTTTCATCCCCCGAGCAGCCCAGCTGGGTTGGGACCACGGTGGTTTAGCCACAGCTCTGCTGGTGAAATGTTCCCAAGTTTTCTCATCATTCTGGCTGCTTTTTAAACTGAAACAAATATCTTTGACCATCTCTGTGTCAGGGAAACCTTGGTGGGAAACGCGCCGTGGTGCGGGCAAGGCTGCGCGCGCTGTGCTGAGCTGGAGCAGCACCGGCAGCTCCTTCGTGGGTCAAACCCTGGCAGTAAACAGGAGTTTTCCTGTTGGGCTCATCTCCTGCTTGTCAAAGGCATTTATGGGGTAAAACATAAGGCCACAGGAAAGCTCAGCACCCCTCTTTCTGCCCTGCAGCAAGCATTGACTAATCCAGTACAAAAAAAAAAAAAAAAGAAAAATTGTCCGGTGTTTTCAGTTTGGAAGCAGAAATCTCAGAAATCTTGAGATCATCCAGATGATATGCTGCAAGAGGTGGATGTTATTCTGAAAATCACACTTATCCCCGGGGGCTTCGATAATGATTCAGATGGAGAAATGTACCTGGTGCTGCAGCGGGTGTTGGGAGATCCAGAGCCGGAGCTATTTTAAGCCAAGCAAAAAAGGCAGCCGGTGTTCTGCAAAACCCAACCGTTCTGTGTGTGCTGGGTACAGCGCAGCTGACTGTAAATGCGTAAATAAGTGCTGAAGGCTCCGCAGAGCCGTGATTTTTCCCATTTGTCTGGCAAAGTTCAGCCCGTTCATAAAAACCGAGGAAACCCCAGCTCACCCCGGCAGGAATCGCCGGCAGACACAGCTGTGTAAGCAAGTCTGGACTTCTGTTTTTTGCAGTGATGAGCTGCTGCAAAAATAAATACATTTAAAATAATAAAGCTCTTCCTCAATGCTTTACTCGGCTCCTCCCAGGGCGGAATAAGGAGACTCCTACTGTTACCTCTCCCTCCCCAAAAAGCCATCGCCCTTCCCCGCTCTCCTGTCCCCCTCCCAAGGTAAATCCAGCTCCTTTAGCAGAGCTCGCTGCGATTCCTCTCCCTCGTCGCGGCCCCTCCGCCGTCCTCCTGTCCCACCTTGGCAGCTCCCCCAGCGTGAGCACGGCCAGGCCGGTGCAGGATGTGTCCCATCACCCTGAGCACCCGGGAATTTCCAACCCCACGGCGGGTCCTGGTTTGGGATGCTGGGTGTGAACTATGGGCAGGAGCATCTCCCAGGGCCAGACCGCGATGGTGGGGAAACCAGGACTAACCCAAAGCAAGAAACTGGAGCTTCAGGCTTTTTCCCAGCTGGCGTTTAAGTCTCTCAGACAAGTCCTTCCTTTTTTTTCTGTTTGGTTCAGCCCCAAGACTCATGGAAGAGCAGCAGGGATGGAGGGGCTGCTGCGGAATTTCGGTGAGTCCAAAGTGGCCACCACAGCAATGTGACAAGCGCCCTGAGCAGTGGCCAGGGTGGGTGCCAGCAGCCCCCCGGCCACGTCAGGACACCCAGCTTCCCCCACTGTGGTCCAGGTGCTTTAGGAAAGAGATTTTTTCCAAATGAACTGGTTTGATTTCTCAGGATTTCTCCCAGCCAGCTTGCCTCAAGTTAGCGCTCAGGGCGCTGGGGCTGCAGACAAACTCTTCTCCTTTGATTCCTGCACCACAATTCACACTTTTATTCTGGTATGAAAATGACTCTGTTCTCCAGCACCTACCCCGCTTTCAAAGCACAGCAATAATTTCTGTAGAAAAGCCCTTTTCCCCCCATAGACCGCGGGATGCACAGGCTGCTGTGGTCCGAGCAGGATGTGACCACGGAGCACAGCTCCATGTGGGATCCCAGGACTGTGTCAGGACCTGCCCCTCTGCCAGCCCAGTGGTCAGAGCCAAAACACCCTCCAATCGTGGATTTTAATCCATACTTTGGAAGGGAAAAAAAAAAAAAAAAAAAGTCAAATTCCCTTTTATGTTTGCTTCCTGAACTTTGGGTGTACACCATGGTCAGAGTTGCCCCTGAAAGCAACTCTAATCATGTTTTCTTTTTTAAATGGAACCAGCAATCCTTCAGTAAGAACCTCCCTGAGCTTCAGCAGGTGGTACAGGACCAGGGGTGAGGGACGTGCCCCCAGGCCCTTTGCAGCATTGACGCCCTGTCCCCTCCTGGGTGCAGCTGCACCCGTATCCCCGCTGCCACCCACCCCCGCCACCCCCAGGGTGCAGCCGCTGAAAAAAAGCCTCTTCCTAAGGGTGACACTGGAGAAAATACTCTGCTGGGCCTGGCAGGGGCTGGAGGTGGGACCGTGTCGCTTGTCCACCCCACTCTGGGGCCACCGCGAGCACCCCACCTCGCTGTGGGACGCGCGTGATGGTGCTCCGGGCTCAGCACCGAGCAAAACGGAGGCCGGAACCATCGAACTGTGGGTGGGGGACCCCCAGCCCCGGGCTGGAGCCCCCGGCTTGTGCTTCTCACCGGGAGGGGGGTCCTGCCACCCATAACTGCATTTTTTGGAGGTGAAATCTGAAAGCAGTGGGGATATCAGTGACATGCAGCTATTGAGTTATGGATTTTTCCCCGAGTGCTCTTTTGATTACAGTGAATGAAGAACTTAAATATTTTTTTTTCATAGCACTCTTTGTGCATTTCCCTGTATAAATCCCGCTTTGAGAGCTTCGCGCCCTTTTCGACAGCAACAAAAATAATTTACTCCCAATTGCTTCTTTCATAGCGAACCGAAGAAAGTGGATTAAAGGAAATGAGGTTAGATGGCATAACAAAATACTCCAAAACAACTGAGGAGGAGGAAAGAAAAGGTACGGCCCTGACATTGAGCTAGTTCAAGGAGGTGCATTGAATAATTAGGTGCTAAATAATTGAGTGTGTCATGTTTTAATGCCATCAGCACAGAGTCCAGACGCTGCCTCTCTGCTTTCCGTCGGTATTTCCTTGCAACGCCACGTTTTATTTCATTTTGTGCAGCCTGTGGTCATTTGGAGAACAAGAAGGAGTAGCTGCTGTAGGTTCCCTGCTCCCAGGCAGTGCAGGAAGGGGCTGAGCCGAGATTAAAATCCTTTCCCAGCATTGATGTGGGGCCAAGCCCAGCTCCGGCCGGCCTCGGGGGCAGCCCCGCTCCCGCACCCCATCCCTGCCCATCCCTGCCCCTGCGAGCACCCGCCAAGGAAAAGTAATCACTTGCCTTACCTCCGGGTTTAATTACTCTCTGCTCCAGAGCTAATTAGGAGCGCGGTCCGTCCAGAGGTCGGGGACGGAGCCCTCCCTCCCGCTTCGTGCCATCTGCCATTGCCATGACACTGGCTTTGCTTTTCACGCCTGGCTGGGTGCGCTGGATGCGTGGGGTAATGGGGCTATTCCCCCCCCCTCCAGGTCTTTGGAAAGGCAATAATAAAAAAAAAAATTAAATGAATGGTTCAAACTGCTGCGCACTGCCCTTTTCCTTTCCACTTTTTAAGCCTTTTAGCATACAGTTTTCCAGCAATTGGGAGGAAAATTGCCCTGAAAGAAAGAAACAAAAATCTGTCTTATTTTTTAAACAAAACCCCCCGCGCCACACAAGCAGCTGCAGAGAATTTCTCTTCCAAACGGATGATGTAATGGGCTTTGTCAGCCAATGCTGTAATGAATAAAAACCTAGACCCTAAAATCATCCAAGCTTTTGATGAAACTCGTAAGGTTCCCGGTGCAAGCGATCACCAAATTGAGCTCGAGCCCGTGGTTTTGTCATGCAGATCTTGACCGAAGCGAGACAGAGAGTCGAGGGCTCCAACCAGGCAATAACCAAAACCATTGGGTTTTGCACCCACCAGCCTCACCGAGGGAGAGGGGAGCCGGGGTGGGGGAGACACCAAGGCTGTGGGGGCACCCGGGGGCACCCACCGAGGGGGTGCAGAGCCCCGGGGGCAACCGGGTGTTGGGACACCAAACAGGGCTGTCAGCATCCACCGTGGAGTCACTCCTGTTTTAAAAAATGTCACCTACAACCACATTTTTTGCAATATATGTATATTTAATATATTATATAAATCATATTATATATATTTTACATAGAAATAAACCATAACTAAAATATCATAACTACCAGCCACGGCTGCTGTACTGATGGGCACCCTGGTGCATCCCGGGACACTGAGGTCGGGAGATGCTGTGGCTCAGCTCGGGTGCCAGCGGGGAAGGGGACGGGTGCCAGCCGCGGGGAGGGAACGTGGCACCCAGCGAGACCCTGCGAGGCGTTAGGGACAGGCCTGGGAGTGAGAACCAGGGCCCAGAGCCTGTGTGGCTTTGGGGGAGGGGGGTTTGCTGCTCCTGCAGCACTGACAGGATGAACCGAGGCCACGCAGGGAACACAGAAACGTGATGCTCTGCAACGTGGAGGGGGAAATGGAAAGGCAATTCTTTTTGCCCCAGTAAAAATTCTAAATAAATAAATTCGATGGAAAATGGTCAGTGAGTGCTGAAGTCCCAGGTGCTGCCCAGGGTGACATGCAGCCCCAGCAGATCCCCAGGAACAGGCACATCCCTCCCAGCCAGCAGCTCCCAACTTCTCCCGGGTCAAAACCAGGGGTGAGAGCACTGAATCATGATTATAAAGTAACTTTAATTTATGACCGGAGCTTTCTGTGGATAAAAGGAGAAGCATTGCCAATCTACACACCACCAGGGCTGAAGACACGGCTCCATCCCCAGCATAAACCCCGCTGCAAAGCCTCAGCCGCTGGAAATGAGGCATATTGGCCCCGTAGGTAACCACCGCTCCCTCTAATGAACACGTGCACTAATTGGGGAACTTCTACAGCACACATTCCTCCTCTTCTGCTGTCCTGCGATGACTCGATGCCAATTCATGCTGCTGGCTGTTGAAGCACGCATTTGGATCATTTCTAAGATGTGTATAGCCTACCCCATGGCTTGTAAAAGGTATATGGAGTGATTATTACCCACTCCATAAAATATATTTGGTTTTAGAAACTGGTGAGGTGCCTTCGCAGACCTGTTTTGATTTATCAGTTGGCACCGTGGCCATCGCTGACATCCCCAGGAGCTGACCATGGCACAGAGAAATGGGGCCCCTTCTGCAAACACCAAGCCAGACGTCTCCCAGTCCTCGGCACGCGTCTCCCAACACCGTTAAACCAGTTGTTTCTGCATAGTATTTCTACACCGTGTTGGTACAGATGGCGGTGGTGGGTCGGACCTGGCTCACGGCAGCCCAACGCCGGCAAGACATTATCTGCCTCGAATTCACTGCCAGGATCACAGCCACGCGCCGAGAGGGAGTTATGAAAGAAAGATCACAGAGCCATGCAATCCCAGAATCACTCAGGTTGGAAAAGCCCCTCGGGATCAGCGAGTCCAACCCTCAGCCCGACTCTACAAAGTTCTCCCCTACCCCACATCCCCCACAGCTCATCCCAACGGCCCTGAAACCCCCCCAGGGATGGGGACTCCCCCCTCCCTGGGCAGCCTGTTCCACTCTCGCACCACTCTTGCTGGGAAACATTTTCTCCTCCTGCCCAGCCTGACCCTCCCCTGGGGCAGTTCCCAGCCGTTCCCTCTTGTCCTGTCCCTGATCCCCTGGGAGCAGAGCCCAGCCCCAGCCTCTCTGCAATGTCCTGTCAGGAGCTGCAGAGAGGGATGAGGGCTCCCCTCAGCCTCGTCCTCCTCACCCTGAACACTCCCAGCTCCTTCCTTGGCTCCTCACAGGATTTATTCTCCAGGCCCTTCCCCAGCCTCGTTGCCCTCCTCTGCCCTCGCTCCAGCCCCTCGAGATCTCTCTTGTATTGAGATGCCCAAAACTGGACACAACCCTCAAGGCATTTTGTTTTGGGTGTTTTGTTTCGGTTGTTCGTAGCTGACTGCACCAGGACTCCCAGCGCTTACTGCTCTGGGTTTCCTTAGGCTGTTCTTGCAGGATCTCGTGGTATTTCAGCGCAGATCAGTTCCAGCCCGGTTTACATAAGGTCAGGCTCTTCTTGGTGCAAGAAAACCCATTAATTACAGCTTTGGGTGGTCAGATACCAGACTGCACGCCTCCGGTTACAGAGCGGAGTGCCCACATACTCGTCCGTGTCCTGACTATTCACTGTGGACGTGGAAATAGAGGCTTTTTCTCCAGAAAGTGGGACATAGTTGCCCCCCAAGATCAAAGGACAGCTCAGCAAGTTGGCACCTGCAGTTCATTTAAGGCCAAGATAGGGATCTCTAAAATAAATTGCTAATGAAAGATGAGCTGTAGTCTCTCCTTTGCAGGAATCCAACCCTGCTTTCATGTCAGAAGGACAAAGTTCTCATGACACACGAGGCAGCAGAGCTGGACATGCAAGAGCCCTTTCTACAACAGCCTTCGTTCTTACGTTTTTCTCTTTCAGCTCCTGTACAGTCCCTCTGTTCTATTAAAGAAAGTTTCTTTTATGCAAATTCTAGAAGATATACTAAATAAAAATGAATCCGTGAGTGCTCTAATGGCTGGACAGGGCACCGGGAGGGCTTTGCTAAGCTTTGCCTTCCACAGCCTCCATGGATGACCCTGTGGTCAGCTGGCCTGGTTCTCCATTACGAATTATAACTAGCACCATTTATCCAGCACATTAAATTTATACCAAGATTTACAGAATTAAATCCTCACCTTATTAAGCCTGATGGAGAAACTTCTGTTGACTGCAACAGAGTGATGACCTCATCCCCGTATCCACTTGGATCTCTTCAAACTGCTGTTTCTTCTCCTCCAAGCTCACATACTTCAGTCAGTAGGACGCGCAGAATGAAACAAGAGTGCTCGCTTGCTTCTTATCCACTGCAGGACTGGCACAAGCCACCGGGGCAGCAGGAAAGTGTGGGCATCCCACCGGGCACCCACCAGCCATCCCAGCAGGTTCTGCTGCCAGCCCACAGCCCGGCCTCTGGTCCCCGCCAGTGGGGACTGAGGATGGGGACACGCAGACACCAAGTTTTGACACTGAAGAGGCTGCAGGGATCTGTGGTACGTGCTCCTGTTCCTGGCACTCTCACCCACCGCCGACCAGCTGATTAACCTCAAACTCTCGGGGTCCTCCCTGATTATCAAGTTGTGTTTGCGGTGCTCTGAAAATACTCAGACATGACCACCACCTAGAGGCTAGAGCACTAAATGAAGCTGGAAAGATTTATAGTCAAGATGGGCCAAAAAGGGGGTTGGAAATATTTTATGAGCCCAAATTGAGCAACAATGAGTGTGGGGTATCTGGACCACCTTCCCCCCAGGCAGTGGTGGCCCTCACCTCAACTTCAGCCTCCGCGACAGCAGTGGGGATGCACTGAAGAGCAGAAGAATACAGTGCTCTTGTCCTCCCGTGCTTCCTCCCCTGCGTGAGGGGGGTTAAGGAGGAACCCGTGGTTCAGCTCCGATGGAGAACGATTCCCGGGCACGTGCGGAGCAGCAGCTGCACTCCTCGGCTTCGGCCGCGGAGAAGCCAAGGTCCGGCAGCGCAGGGACACACGCAGCAGCTCGCCGGCCTACAGTACCTCAGTTATGTCACCGCTGGGTGTCTGTCCCGACCAGCAGCCAGAGGTTGGCAGCAGGAAAGTTTTTTCTTCTTTTGAGGTGCTGGGAGTGTGGCCAGAGGGGCTCAGACCAAAGGTGCGTACGGGGCTGTGTCCCCTTGCCTCCGGCGTGAAGGAACTGAAAGAAGTAATGCCCCAAGCACTCATCGACACAGAAAACCTCAAGGACAGGCTGTGGCCTTTGGATTAGTCTAAGGAAAGTCCCCCGAGGAAGCGGGAGTGTATGGAAGGATGCGCCCCCCACTCCCTTACAGTTGCATTGACAAACTCCTTAGATAAGCCTCGAAGGGGGGAAAATGGACGGAGTGAAATGTGGTGTTTCCCCTCAGGTATCACCGAGATACTGCGTGGCTCTGTTGTGCAAGCCAGACACCTTGCTTGCCTTGCTGATGACTTCACACCTTCACCACTGAAGTGGTAACAAGAGCTGGTAAGAGGGGATCACCTCTGGGATGACCAATAAGAAGCATGAAGTCAGCAAAAATCTCTGGGAAGGGAGGAAAAACCAAAGCTGGGCAGGGCGAGGATGACCACTGACTCGATTGGAAACCCCACTGCACCTTTTTTCCTCGTCTCTCATGGAAATGAGTTTGTGGAATTACCTCCCTAGTATGCAAATCAGCTGATAACATGAACTTAAAAAGGTGACAGAAACTTTGCTGGGTGTGCACCCACCACCCAAGATCACCACACCTGAGACAACGCTGGATCCAGGGGTGGTGATCCGGATTTCTTTGACTCTCTTTCTCTCCTTTCCTTCTATTTTCTTTCCTTTCCTTCCTTTGTTACAGATTCATAAGAGACCACATCGCTTGTTATCCCTTTCCAAGTTTAAATTGTTTTCTACCGCAAGTAAAATGTTTTAACCGGTCGTTTGGCGTCGTTTCACCTTAATTCAACCCGAGGGGATCACAGAACCGGTGCGACTCTCTGGGCATCCAGTCCAGGTGGTGACGAGGTGACGGGGAGGGGTAGAGCCAGGGGACAGCTCCAGGTCCTCTCCCAGCCTCCCACAGTTTACAACTTCAGCTCGTCCTGCGCTGGGGACGCGTCTTTGTGCTCGCCAGCCCCACTGGGTCGTCTTCCAAGAATTTGTCTAATCGCTTGCTAAACCATTACGATTTTGGGGATCCATTTGGGCAGCGCGTTCCGCGGCTTAATTACACACTGTGTGAAGTATGTTCGTTTTGCATCTGCCACTTGGTAATTTCATTTGGTGCCTCTTTGTTTGCTTTGTCTTCCAACACAAGAGCCGTCGACCCCTATTCACTTTCTCCGTGCCACTGCATGAGTCTATACATCTCCCTCCTCCTTTTTTCCCCTGTCTGTCAATTATTTGCAAGACAAAAAGGGTAATTTATTTAATTGTTGCTGATATAATGTGCTAAAACTCTCCTTTACCCTCAAACAGTTAATTACACTTGTTAATTATTTTAATTACTCCCGGGGTAATGCTCCAGGTACAGAGGAGGACCCCACCAGGCTACATAGGCATAAACACAGAGCAGAAAAGTCAGGGTTTACTCCAAAGAGCTGCGTTGATAGAACCGGTCTGCGACAGCATGGGTGGTGAAACCGGAGCGGGGAAAGCTTGGCCTAGATTTGAAAAATTCTGTTTGCAGCATGGAAAGATTTACAGGAGGCAGCCTTAGGGGAAGGCAGATCCTGCCGGATTTCCCTTGGACCGGGCTGTCGAGGCTTGGAGAGGGCGACTCCAGCCTTTCCCTCCTCAGCAAAGATGATGCTTCCCCTGCAAGATGGAACGGCGACTCGGCGGCGTAACAGCAGATAACGAAGGGAGAAATCAAAGCAAGGAAACTTTCTGCCCGGCTGGAAAGCCCAGGCTCAGTCCTACCTCTAAGGACAAGGCGTGTGCCTTGGGGAACGGCGGCCCCCGTATCGGTACAACGAGAAAGATCATTTGTGGTCTCGCAGAGCAGCGTCTGCCAGCACCCTTGTAGCCAGGATGAAACCCGAGAGTTGCCGCAATCTAAACCTTCTCTGCAGTTACTTTTATCTTACTGGGGGAAAAACAAACAGAAAAGAACCAGAAAGCTTCGTGGCTAAGATGTCTCACATCTGGTTTTAGCTCCAAGAAATGTACTTCCACCCCCTCCCCGAATTGTTAAACAAACAAAACCCCGGCAATTTTTCTAGATTTTGGCTCTCAGATAACTTACAAGCAGCTCTGACTGTGAATTCCACGCTACCCTCCATGCCGAAGGGAAGCAGCACACCTCGCTTGGCGGGAGGGAGCCATTCCCCAAGGACAGGGCAAAAAGCCGTGTCCCGGGGTGCACGGGGGGGCTGGCACCCACCGGCGGCGCGCTGGGGACGCCGATGCCGCGAGGGAGAAACCTTCTTGACCACTCTATTTTTAGGTTTCAATACAGCATTTTTGCCTGTGTTATTTATGCTTCCCCCCCACCCATTCTTTAAGAACGTCTGGAAATATTTAAGATGTGTCCATTTGTATTAACGTGCCTTTGAGAGCTTTATGGTGTCAATTTGATTACAGCTCTTTTCGAAACAGAGCTTTCTAATTTGTGATTTTATTCCTTTTATATCACATAAGCACCGACTTCATTTCACTGCTTTCAGGTGTTCCATCAATCTGAAGTTCAGGGTAATGCATTGGGACATCACTTACATATTTCCATCTGACACGTTTCGAGCGATTCCCTCGCTGCCACCGGAGGAAGGCAGTTTCATTCCTCCGAGATCCTCTCCCGACAGCCCCCCCCGGCCCCTTCCAGCACCATCGGCAGCTAAATCGGGGCAGATGAAGGGTGTGGGACTCCTCTCCCCATCCCCACCTCGAGCTACACCAAGCCCAGTCCTCACCACACTCCTTCAAAAGCAGGGGACAGTGGCCAGATGAGACCTCACCGGCCTCTGTCACCCACCTCCACGCTCGCTTGTGACCAGCTCCCCTCTCTCTCGGGCGCTGGGACGGTCTCTGGCCAGAAGCCACGTTAACATTGTTCTCTCAAAATGAGAGAGGCTCCTCGAAAGCCACGCAGCGGCGGGGCCCTAGGGGTGTTTTCGGCTCTCTGGAGCCCATCCAGGGCATCAGGTTTCAGGGCAGGGGCTCCCACGCCAGCTGCATGGGGAAGGAACATCACCACTGGGACAATTAGAAAGAAGAGCCATCCGTTTCTATTCAGGGGATTCAATTTTCTTTCTACTCTATCAGATTAACACCAATGTAACTCCATTAACTACCAGGGAAGTTGATCTGAAAATCAGACCCGTCGGATTTTTTGGCTTTTGCGTGCAGTCACTTCGCTCAAAAGGAGCAGAGGGGGATGTAGGATGTACCGACAAATGTATGTGGGATGGCGGGGCGGTTGTTTTTTTCTTCTCTTTCCCTCATTTACCCTTTTTTTAAAAAATCCAAGGACCTCACTGTGATTTCCACTTTCTGCTGGCTGATGATTTTTCCCTCCCATCCTTCCCCCTGCGCTGCTCCAGCTGGTGATGGATGCCAGGAAGAAATCTAGAGGTGCTTCCTCTTACTTCAAACCCCACTTTCCAGGACGGTGAGCAGTGTTTTTTCTAAGCCTTTCATTGTTCTGACAAAAGAAGAAGCAAATGCTTGCCCAAGATCTGTTGAAGATCCTCTCAAAGCAGGCATTATTGCGTGGAGTGGGACATCTCAGCACTTTCTTTCGCATGTCCTGAAGTTACCTCAGCCCCGTGCTGTGTTAAGACCCTGCACCAAAAGTTACACCATCAGTCCCATCAATGCACCGAGCCTGGCAAGAGCGACAAAATAAAAATCCTAGTGAAGAGCTTTGCTTTGTCCAGTGATTGCTACTGAGTAAGATCATTATGATGAACATCTGGAGCACAGGTCTGCTGGGGAGCGGCTGGGGGAACTGGGGGGGTTCAGTCTGGAGAAGAGGAGGCTGAGGGGAGACCTCCTGGCCCTCTGCAACTCCCTGCCAGGAGGGGGCAGAGAGGGGGGATGAGTCTCTGGAGCCAAGGCCCCAGCGCCAGGCCCCGAGGGAATGGCCTCAAGCTGCCCAGGGCAGGGTCAGGCTGGCTCTGAGGAAGGATTTCTGTGCAGAAGGGGCTGTTGGGCGTTGGAATGGGCTGCCCAGGGCAGG
>NW_020799100.1:21622453-21631241 GCF_003259725.1 Athene cunicularia | reverse complement strand
AATAAAAATCCCCGGTGCTTTAGGCCTCGAAAATTAAATCCACATTAAACATCATCTGGTAGGCAGCGCCCTGGGGTATCGATCCTGGAACACACATTTCATCCAAGCCACTCTGCGCTGAGACGCTGAGTTAGGTTTGGGGTATGAGATAAAATATGTGAGCTCTTGGAATTTCACATTTCTGGGCTGCGAAACAATTTAATGCCAAAGATAAGGCTTCTGCATTGCAGACATTTTTCTTCTTATTAAATATATTATATATTTGATCATCAATGTGAAGAGGCTTTATATAAAAGGAGGCTTTAAGAGGGAAATTTGAAGTGTCCTTGAAAAAGTTGCACAGAATAGCTGTAGCAAAATGAGGCCAGGTAAAACCACTGCTAAAGCCTCTCTGAACTCCTGTCCAAGTCCAGCTGCCATCTCCTGCAGGAACTTGCATTGCGGAAAGCACTTCTGCACACACACACGTAGTCATGCGAGGGGGAAGGCGAGTCCAAGAAAACATTTTGTGAGTAAAACATGTTTTAAAGAAGAAAAGTATACACAGGCTGTGGAAGTATGCACTTTAACCAGGACTAGGAACGTTCCCACACCAACAGAAAAGTGGTTGATGCCAGGAAGGGTTTGGTGCGAACGTGGCAGTCGCTGCAGTATTTTCTGCAGTATTTCTAAGGGGGGAGAACCCCGCTCCAAACTGGAATTAACTGGCCCGTGAAACCAGAGGACACCCTTCAGAATTTAGAACCCCGTCTACAGCGCCCCGGAGCACACCAAGCATCCCACCTTTGCTGGAGGAAGCGACCAGAGCTGCCCGTTCCCTGGGCAGCGCCCTGCTCCCGGGTGCGGAGGCTGGGCGGGTCAGGGGGGGCCCAAGGTCTCGTTTTCCAGCGGCACAGGGTCCCTCAGCCCTCAGCCCTGCGCTACCGCAGCTCTCCCGGCCTGCGGCGGCTTTCCAGCGCCAGGGCTGCGGCACAAGCGACAAACCACAATCAGATTTTGAGGAGTCTTTTTTATTAAGATAAATCCAGCAAAATTCCTAACAGTGGGTACATACAACCAACCTGCCCTTTTAAAAGAAATGTTTTGTATTTCATTTAAAAACATGATTACACTTTTTTATTTCTTTATTTTTTTTTTTTCAAAACTGACAAAATAAAATTACATTTGGGAAACAACAGATTTCCAGCTCTTAGGTTTTTCATGAAAATAGCTCACCTTCTTTATAAAAGCAACCCACAGAACCACTGGAATGTTTAACACGGTTATTTGTTTTGAGACCTCCCCACTTTAAGAAACCATACAACACATACAAGGGAAAAATTAAAATCTGAAGTCTGTAAGCATGACTTACACAAAAAGGGACACACTGACAGAAGTCAAAAGCTACCACCACTTATTCTTTCCATGTACCATACAAACTATTACAATCACAAAATTTAAAAACAATGATTTTTTTTTTGTTTGTTTTGTTTTGTTTTGTTTGTTAGGGATTTAATTCCCAAGTAACCGAGATGAAGATGTTCCATAATTAAATTCATGCTAAAAAAACCTGCATTTATAAAATAGTTGATAAAAATATTCCTCTCTGTTAACAATACAGCATGGAGGTACGGATACCAAATGATGGAGATATAGGGCAGGGTTAACATTACTCGGACTTGGCTTCCTTATCATCAGATGCTTCAGCAGCTGGTGCCTATAAAAGTGTTTGGGAAGAATAGAAATATTATTCGTAATGCTAATTGGATTCCACTCTAACAAGCATCAAAGAGAGACTAGTTCGTTAGCACACACATGGACAACATTTTGTGTAGATAGACAAGAACGCACAGCTACTACAGGGAGTATCAACCCAACGACGTGTCAGCTGAGAACTCTAAAAATTAAACCACCTATGAGTATTAAATAATTATCAAGTTGGTTTTGGAATGTAAAGTGCCTCCAAAGAGGCAGAGGCTTAGAACCTGCTTTCGATAAGGATCAATGCTAGGGAAAGTTCAAGTCCTCATCTCCGTAAGTCACAAGGAAGTGTGAGAATTACACATCGAGCCACGATACTTGTCTATCATCCAAACTTTGGGGAAACTGCTTCTCACCTGGTTTCTGTAAAAACGTCTGCTATTACTTTTTATAGCAACACACCAAAATTGCAAAGCTCCTACCAAAGATCCTGCAAAGTACATTAGCCCCATATTAATTTTGTAACAAAGCTCCTCAATTAGTTTTAAAAATGGAAGAATACACAACCCATTAACTGGATAATGATACTCAACAACATGAAGAGAGATCACTCTCAGTCAAAAACCAGAGAGAACACAACAGGCTGGTCTGTGCCTACAGGGGCAAAGGGAGCCCGTGGCAAACGTTGCGCTTCTACTATCAGTAAGAAATCTGCTAAGAAAAGGCCATCGGGAGCTGGCTGAAGCTGGCGCCTAGTCCTAGCAAATGGCAGCTCTTAGGGAAGTGGCTGATGCAGTAAGAACCTGTAAGAAAGAGGCTTGCAGATCAAGAGACAAGAGTGCGTTTATTTTGCAGATCTCTGGTTGAATTGTTCTGAGGCGAAGAATTGTTTTTAAAGAATTGTGTAAAACTGAAAACCAGATTTCTGGCCCAGTCCCAACCCGTGCTGAGCAGAAGAGGCAATCCAGCAGTCCAGAGAGGATATGCAAAGTCAGCTCGGGGTTGGATAGCGATCTTACTGAGCCCTATTGTTCCCCAAATATTCTGCATTGCTCTTGTGCCGACCCCGCCAGGGACCCTACGACAGCACAGACCACCTGCGGAAGGGCTCTATCGCACAGCGGGAGCGGGTCTGAAGGAGAATGCCATGATTTCAGGCTCTCCCTGGGAGCTGCCCCGCGCAGATACTGCTGCTGGTCGGCAGTAAACACACCTCCTTCTGACAAGGAGGCACATCCTTAGCTCCTGCAGAGGTATAACCAACACATCTCTGTTTATTCCCGTGTTTACTGTAGCTAAAGTACCTCATTAGTTTTGGTATCTCCGTTTTCAGAGTGGTTTTCTTCTTTAGCATCCTCTTGTTTAGTTTCATCTTTGCCTTTGGCTCCTTTCTTCCCTTTTGTTGCTGCCTTTTTGTCCTCCTTTTTATCATTTGCCGCCTTTTCTTTCTGTTAAGAAAACAGACCGCGATAGGGTAAAGACTGATTTCCACCTCGTCCATCTGCACAGGCACATTCTCCGCTCCAAAACCACCGACACAACCTGCTTCTACACCCTGAACTTCCTATTGACAAAGATGAGATGGAAGTTTCCAAGGAGAAATGCTTTCCTTCTGTTCTGTCCTGAATGTGCTACTGGGAAATGCGTAATATAAAAGCAGCCACGGCCGGGGTTAAAAGAATTCCTATTTTAAATAGGCATTCAATTAAATTAGCTAAAAAATGTTGGAGTTGCACTGGCCTGTATTTCTGCTGTGCTGCTGAAAGGCATACCACAGAACAAAAAGAACATGTACAACTAGTGGAAATACCAGAATACTTCAGATGTGCTATTAATGCCTATTTAGAAAACTGTAACAAAGCTGTAGTCAAGGGACTCTCCCCTTTCCCTGCCAGAAATATTCCTTACTATAATAAACCATTTGTGTGACAGACAAGTTGGGGGCTCAACAGCATCACTTCAATAACAACAAGAACTTTGAATTTATTATTTAAGTTTCTTATATGTGGATCAGGCTAAATAAAAAAAAAAACAAAAAACAAAACAACAAACCTTGAGGCTACAAGTCCTGTAGCAAGTTTTCTATATGGCAAAGTCAGATCCCGACCCCAATACTGTAACCAGCACAACTCTCATTAGTTTCAGTTCTGAGGATCTGCCTCTTGCTGCCAGTTAAGTAACTGCACTAAGCAAACTACCTTAGTTCCTCGCTTGATTAACCCAGTTCCAACAACGGAACCATAAATATCTGCAGAATTACTACTCACAGGGAAGTGAAGATAAACAGATAATTGCTGAAAATATCTATCCACTCAGAAGATGGAGTTGTCTCGGTGACTAGAAGGTACAAAAAGTATTACTTTCTTATTTCAACACCTTGCTTATTAGCGTACAAAATTAATTCACATTGAAAATGAGCTGCTGGCTAGGGGTAAACTCAGACACAGAGTTCAGGGAGCAAAGGCACCTGATTCTTCAGTGATGCTGATGATGACAAACTCACCAAAATTAACACCAACTCCTATAATAATGCAGAAAATGTCACATGGGGGGTGAGCAGCACTCACATGGGTGAGGGTCTCTTTCCTCTCTAACCTCCCGGTCTCCGGTCTGACCTTGCTGAGGTGGCAGGAGCCCCCTTCTCCCGGGCTGCGCCCACCCTCAGCGAGCCTCTCCTCCTCTCTGGGGACCCACTTCTCAGCGATGGGCAGTGGCTCTTTCCGAGAGATGGAAGACAGTCACCAGAGGAGCAAAGAGAAGAGTACACCTCCACTCCCTCTTTTTTCCCTCCGTTGACTGAACAGTCCTCCAACTTTCAATAGAGGCAGAAAAAAGAGAAATATCACAGTAATATCAGCACCCAAGTATTCTGGTACTGTTTGGCAGTAAGATTTAGAATTGCAGTGCTGCTGTGGTACTGGCTTGCTCTCACGGAGCTCATCAGCCCTTTGAAGCACAGCCCAGTAGTGCACTGTGAAGGGTTCCTCCTGCAGCACCGGCGTGCGCCAAACCCACGAGCACGGGTGTGTTAAGTCACTCGTCCAAAGTCAGCCGTAAAGGATTTTTAAAGCCTCGGGGTTGTTTGAAGAAGGGTATCTTTTCCTGCACCCCATTGAAAAAAGACAACAAGGTATTAACAGAGCTAAAAGTGGAATTCTCTGCAGACCATTCTTCACTAGCCAAGCCCCTCTTAAGAAAGCCTTTGAGGAGGATGCACAGAAACTGGTTTCCACAGCTGGACTGACTGGGGAGAAAGTGCCTGGCAGCACACAGCTGTGAGTGAGGATCCTTGGATCTCTGCTCTGTTCTGCAAGGCCTGTGGCTTCTGGGGACAAGCTGACGGCTCTTCTGTAAGGGATCGAGCCCCCTTCCACAACCCAGTGAGTCCAGGGAATAAAGTACCCAAGGAGACAATGTTGGTTTTCCATTTCCAAGCTTCTTCCCTCCTCTTGGTTAGTTCTGAGCTAATACCATTGTATTAATTTTCCTATACAGATGGCAACATCAATTCAGTAGTAAGGTCACGTGTTTTACAAAGCACTAAAACTTTTTTCCCAGCTCTACATTTTTTAAGATGGTTAAGTTTAAAAGGTGAAATCTATTCCGATGCACAGAAAAACAATCGTAGAACTCAAAGGTTGTGAAGTTAAGCATTTGGGGGGGAACAAAAATGAAAGATGCCTGCACAAGTCTTACTACATCTCGCTTCACGCAGATACTGATCCAGTATTAGGAGCTCTAGAGAGCCAAAAATGCAGCTCAAGTATCGTGGGTACAAAGCAGCACCTTAGAAGGGAGAGGACCAATGCTGTCCCAGTCCAACTGGGGGGCAACACGCAGGGCAATGACCGAGGCACCACTCCCTGCAGAACTGAGCTGTACGTGGTCCCAGATGGAGGCTGTGCCATACAGTAAGGGACCAAACCTGAGTTTTGACAGTCCTCAGCTTACTTTCACAACTTTTAAGGTTCGGTTAATGGAGCTTTTGTGAGATGTCTCCGTAAAAATGAAAAAGAAAAAAACAAAACCAAAACTCAACAACGTGCGTCGTTTGCTACTGCACTGACCTCTGCACGGGCCATCAGCAGAGGCTGACGTCAGGACTTCCAGATGCCCAAGCCAGCTCCCTGCCACTGGGGCCGAGAGCAGCCACCAGCAGTAGGCTCTCCTCTTCCCGGGGACCAGCCACTCGACACAACCCAGCGTGTGCCAGCGCTCGCGCCACAGGAATGCAGAGCAGCAGGGTCCCTGGGTTCCCCTGCCGCTCTGGAATGGGATCTCCAAATCCAGCCACACCACCAAGGCACAGATGTGAAAAACTCGCTCTGCCCACCACCGCCCTTACAGAGCTGAGACACAGGGTCCCCGAAACGACAAGCGGGGTTCTCCTCCTTGCCCGCTTCTCCTGACAGCTCTGCTGCTCCATGTAGCAGGGCTTGGGAGGTAGAGCAGTTCTCCACATCTGGAAGCCTGCTGTGCCGTAGGCAATCGGGAGGCCTTTTAAACGTACAGAAAAGAGCTCCAGGTTCCCAGCCCGTCACCCCCTTCTGCAACTCAAGCATCTCTCGCACCTGTGCTTTGCCCCTACGACCACCCGAAACCACAACGCAAAATGGACGATGGGAACAGGTTAAAAAGAATCCAAAGTTTTGTTGTTGTTAGGTTCCCCCCCCCCTCCAGTTGCAAAATCCTAATACAATCTGAATATTTACAGACAGAGCTATAAAAAGCACTGCAACTGTGACCACTGGGGGATTTTGTGAGAGGAAGGGGGTTATCAAAAAATACCTCACGGTATAAAGAAATACCTCATGGATTGCAGAAGTGTCCCCTTTTTAAATTTCAAACTGTTGCAAAGCAAAAAGGAGTTTTAAATAGTTTCTTTCGTAAATATCCTGTCAGATATGCCAATATTTTTGCCATTTCAAAAAATATCCAGCTTAAGGAAACCAGTACTAGAACTTTATCTCCAGTGATTAAAACTAGAACTTTATCTCCAGTGATTAAAATGTGACAAACTGATAACTAACCGAAAAGGGTGCCTTTGAATGAAACCATAAGAAATGGTAATTGAAAGCACGATTTTCAATGCCTTCTCTATTTGAGTCTCTGATCTCTATTCAAAGCATGGTTTTCCCAACAAGGCATTATATGAAGCTCCAGAACAGCCCTGCAAGGCAAGCAGTAAAGCCTCACCACAACTGATTTAAAATCTGTTCAGTTTACCACGTCCCTTCACTAGGAGTTGGATAAAACTATCTTTACCTCTTTCACATTCTTTTAACTCCCATCATTCAATCTTAAATCTTTAAAGAAAACGATGAAAACCAAAAATGGTTAGTTGTGGATGTTTCCCCGCCCCTATAAACACCTTAAAGAAAGAAAAGTGTCACTTCAGTTCAAGAGATCTCGAAGTCTTACCTTAGGTGCTGCCTTTTTGGGCTTTGGCTCCGGTTTAGGCGGAGCAGGTTTCTGTACAAAACATCATAAGAAACAGAGTCAGATGAATGCTGTAAATGTTTTAGCAATATGTTGGTAACTTTTGAAAACTATTCAAACAAAAAATAGTTTAGAGATGTCTGTTTCATTCTGTACTATAAAGGTCAGAGACAGATCAGCATGTTTGGTCCAAACCCACGTTTCCTCACGGCGGTTACGGCACAGTTGCTGACAGTAGTAGTAAGTGGATCGTTACAGTGTCTGGGTGTTGCTGTCTGCTGTGAAGGCAAGCGTGTGTCAAAAATGAAAGGTATTAACATTTGGACATAACTCTATGTATGAACATACATCTTAGCTTTCACTAAAATCGAGTACTTTCTTTTTTAAATAGCAACTGTTACCCACTTGGCATATCCAAGATGGCTTTAAAAAGGGCTGGGTGCACTAAGCGTCTGTAGAAAATGATGCTTTGAGGCTGAACCTTACTGCATAATACAGATTTACACCCTCTAGGTCCCAGTTTACCCAACAGCTGAACCCTCAAAACCAATGGGCAAATTACAAGTATGAGGAGAGAGCGGGTAGTTTGCAGAGCTATAAGCAGTTATCTGCACAGAGACCTACAGAGAACAAATCCATCTTGGAGCCAGTATTCCCTGACTGTGGACACTCATGCGTCCAGACGGGATGTGAGCTAACACCGGTGTTATATCTCATGTGAAACGTCTACAAATAAGCGTAATGTGTTGATACTCCGGGACTGGAAACATAGAATAGGAATTTTACTTTTAAATATTGCAATACTCTAACCACACCTTCCAGAATACCAATGGAAGCAAACAAATAGTTTCTCCGTAACTGAACTCAGCATCCCACGGGACGTCATATTAAGAGAGTAAATAAAGATACTTACAGCGGATAGTCTAGCTGACCTTCTCTTTGGCTGCGTAAAGAAAGACATGTCACTAAAATTCAGAGAGCAGGTAAAGCAGCGCTTTCTCACAGCTGCAACCCAGAATAACACGGCACATCCATGAAACCCCAGACACAAATCCTAGGATTTATGAAATTAGGGGCATTATGGGGATGACTTCCGATAGCTCGCAGTCTGTGCTGCCGCCCTTCTACCCCACTGAGGCGGTGATAAAAGTTTATTTCCAGGAGTCGTGCCGTGAAGGCTGCGTCGCCGAGCTGTTGGCAAGGCTGAAGGGGACACGCTCCCGGTGGAACTGGTGGCCTCTGACCTCAGACCAGCAGGGCAACTGGGCCGCCCTGCGCCCACCGCAGGCGACAGGCCAAAGGATGGGCCTCAGCACCCCAAAACTCGAGCCTGCACCCACCCCCGGGAGCCGCAGACCCTCAGGCCTGGTAATTTATGTGGAGCACCACAAAAAGTCTTGGGGGAAGAGGGGACCCGCACGGAAAGAAGCGGCTCCTACCTCCTCCTTTGCCTCGCCTTCAGCTGGAGCCTGCAAGGAAAGCGAGAGACTGAGGTGAGAAGGCGCCGGCTCGGCCTTGAGCAAAGCTCTGAGGTGGGAGTCGGGGTGGGGGGGACGACGATGAACCCCCCCCCCCCCCCAGAAGCATTTGAAGGGGATAACGATGCTCCCCCTCCCCTCCCGGCCTACAACTCCCATAATGCCTCGGGGGGGGGCCGCGCCCCCCCCAC
>NW_020799100.1:21617445-21622403 GCF_003259725.1 Athene cunicularia | reverse complement strand
CCGGGGCGGCGCGGGCGGGGGGAGCTGGGCCGGCCGGCGGCGGCCGCCACGTCCCGCCTTTGCGGTACCTGTTGGAAAGGGCCGTCAGAACGCCCCTACCCCAGCCCCAGGGTTACCTCCGCCGGCGGAGCGGGCCGCGGCCTTTGTCCGCCCCGGCCCCGCGGGGTGCAGATGTTGTGACCGTGGGGGTGTAACTGCCTCAGGGGCTGCGCGACACCTGGGCAGGGGTTTTCGGGACCAGTTGGGGCTCTTTAAGTTGCCTTTTGGTCTGTTGCATCTCGGCTGAAGTGTGCGAGATCTTTGCTGGAGCTGGGCCTGTGAGTGTGAGGTAGGCCCTAAGGTGAAGGCTCGAGTCTTCTGCACAGATTAAGGAAAATTTGCTCTTGTTTCCATCATAGCTAACAGCAATTTCTGTCGGCGTTTCAGCCAGCTCCTTTGTGTATTTCTTTGGGGAACGCACAAGGTGTGTATTAACCACTTTTTGGACCGAAGCGCTTTGCGACCAAGATTTAAAAAGCAGGAACTGCTGCTCTGAGGTGTGACTGTTCCTGCCAAAAGCCAGTCTTAATTTCTAAAACTCTGCAATTAAGGACATTTCTCTAGTCTTCCCAGACAAGCACTTTTCAGCACTCAGCTGTCCTTAAACCCACAAAGTTTTCCCCAGGATCTAAACTCTGAATTCTCTTTGCTTGCTGTCTAGCAGATACAAAAGCCCAATAAGCATCAGTTTACACTAGCATTTTAGATACTGTACCATTTCACATAATACTATAATAGTCTTCCTTAAACTTCATTTTTCTAGGCTAAACAAATTGCGATAGGTTTCATGACCTCATAGGCCGTATTTTCTAAATCTTTTATCATTCCTAGGCTGTTCCAGACTCTTTTCAACTTTGCATTCTTCCTTACATCTATATCCAATAATCAGGTTAATGAGGTAACCTATCTCAGCGTGGCATTTGCCGACTTTCCAATAGCATCACCATGTTGGTTCAGATTCTTTTTCTGATCCCCTGTAATCCCTGGATCCCTTTCAATGCCGCTCTCTGAACAGCTGTTCCCTCTACTCTTGACAAATTCATGGTGATTTTTTGATTTGTCACTTTTTTACATTGCCTCAAAGTGCTTATATGTCAGTAGTTTATTATCTTCCTGGACGTTAGAGTTCAGCTGAGCAGTTTTCCATCCATACATCCACTTTTTTCCTCCTTCCTCCAGTCAGTGTAGAACCATCCAATGCCATGATTTTTTCGTTGATAAACACCCAACTATTCATAAATGTCTGTGACTGGCCCCCTAAATGCTGGGGAATGCATTTTCCAGGCACTGCCAACCTCACTGTAACCACGTAACCGAATACAATTTAGTCTGCTCTTCCCTGCTGCTACCTGTTGCTGTCACCCTCCTAAAAAGGCTGTGGTTAGGAACTGGTGGTGATTCACTTTATTTGAAGGCTGAAGCAAAGAAGGCACCTTTTTTTTTTTTTTTTTTTTTTTTTTTTTTTTTTTGTGGTGCCTGCCTTTGTTCTCCTTTTCTGTCAGTAATAAGATTTTCAGTTTGCTCTTACTTCCAATGGGTATAAATAGAATGTGTTCCTGTTATCAGTGTGTTTCTTTCTCTCTCATTACCTGTTAATCACACCACCTCCAAGTTTTCCTGTATTAATCAAGATTTTAAATAGTTTTTCCAATAGTTTTCCCCATCTTCTGAACTAAAAATTGCAACACATTTCAGGAGCTCTCAGTCTTCTTTCAAGGGTCTGTGTCCGATAGCAGAAGTTCTCCATTCCCAGCAACGTTTGTGCTTCAGTTGCTTCTGTCAGTTACCTTGAAAGGTTTTGCCTGTCTCCCTGCAGTTATTGTTTTGCTCTTTCTATATTCTGTGAGAAGTCTTTGTACATTTGTGGAAAAGGAAAAGGAATTAGTTTGAAGAGTCTGTCAACATCTCCTGAACAACTTGGATGACAAGCAGTTTCGTTGAAAGCTTGGATCAAAATGTGCACCGCAATAAGCACAAATTTACAATTCACTAGTAATTTTTGATTTCTATTTGCTATGCTTTCTTCTTCACATATTTTTTCAAACATTTTGACTTCTCTAAAAACGTTCCTTAAACTGCAAACTGACCTAAATAATCATTAGATAAATGATCACGTCCCTCTGAATAGATAGGATAAACTGCTGTGGGTTATGCTGAAAGAATAAATGGCTGTTACTGTGCAAACCTGTAGAAAAATCACAGACCTGGCTGTAACCTATGGAGATTCTAAACACCTGTCCTTCAGGCCAAGTGGAAGGAGCAATTAAATATTCCTGTATGCAACAATAAGTGGAAAGACTAGGAAGTCACCTGTCAAATCAATGGGGAGGCAGCCACGGCTGGTTGAATTTTCTTCTAAATCACAGAAGTAGCTCTTATGTTTATCTGTGACCAAAACCAAGCGGCTGGTAAAGGAAGTATTGATGTTCATGGCCGTGCCATGAAGACCTTCCGTCCTTGCTGTTCGCCTCCAGTGTTAAAGCAAAGGAGACCGTGGTTCCACCGTCGTTAATGCGGCAGCATGGATGTGATCTGGGCAGGGAGCAGGCTCACAGCACCCGGCATGGAGCTTACAGTGGCTTTATGACTGTACAGGAGCTTTACGTTGGGCGTGGAAAGAAAAAGGATTTGATGACACGTTGGAATGGCACGGACTGATACACCTAATCTGGCACACAGACTGCCGGTACAAAACTAATCGGTTAAACCTTTTTGATAAATTATGCCTAGGAGAGTAAGTTTATTCTGGATTGTTAGTTTGTACTGTGTGACCTTTTTGTGGTATTTTTGCCCAAACTGGCATTTTTTACTCAGTACAAAAAGACCTAAACCTAAATTTATGATATCATGTTGCTGGACTATGCTGAGAGTAAATCAAAGCAACAAACCAGAAATTAAATCCTTTTTGTGCTGCTGTTTCCATGAGCAAACTTCATGCTAAACTTTAAATTCTGCTTCTATAACTAGGTTATTAACTCCAGAGGTAAAACCAACCGGTCTACAAACAGAAACATACAACTGTGTCAGAACAGAAGTAACCAACACAGCCAGCGTTCTGAACAGTTGGTCTGAACGGCCCACGCTAAACCTGCAGAGCAATGCTCAAATGTTAAGGAAGTTTTAGAAAACTGGGAAATGGCAGACATCTTAAGTGCAAGGAAATACTTTCAGGCTGAAACTATCACAACTCAGTTCAGGTTTTGCCCCCTAATCTTTGCAAAATAGGGCAAGACTAAGGTCACCTCGATGTTGATCCCCCAGTGGTCTGACTGCCGGTTGCTCTGGGTCTGTTAACCAGTCGTCTCAGGGATCCACGTCTCTCCAGCACCCTCCAAGGTGCTGTTAATCACATCTGGAATGTTGGGTGGTTTTCCAGGTGTTTGCTAGTTCACAATCTCTCACATTCCTCCTGTTGCCCAAGGCAGGAATTTCCTGCAGAGGAAGAAAGCCCGTTCCTGATGTCAAGAGATCTGTAGTACTTGATGGATGTTTTCCTAGATCACCTTCTTGAACTGAAGCAGATCAAGATATTTCTGAATAAAGGCAAAATATACCAAATTCACTCTTGGGTGACTGACTTCTAGCCTTCCCCAAACAGGCGATTAGATATATGTTGCTTTCTCATTCCTTTGTGCTAAAATTCATGTGAGTTTTCAACATCAGCAGATTCCTTTCCACCACGGGACCTCAGCAGCTCTCACTGGGGTCACGCTGTTCAGACCCCAGGCGTTCTATTCCCCAATTCATTTGTCTCTAACACATAAAGGCCTGGTCTTACTGAAGTTACAATCATTATGTCGTTCTTCAAGACCACTCTCTGGCATCGGAAGGGTGGATGAGACACGCTGTAGGCGCTGCCCCCGCGGCTGGTGGCACAGCGAGGCTGCCCTCGCTGCGCTGATGTCTGCCCTGGCGACTCTCACTTTAACAGTTGGACTAGATGATCTTCAAGGTCTTTTCCAACTGAGATGATTCTGTGACTCCTCTTAAACCAGAAGCAAGCATGGCACGGGCTCAGGACACGCTCAACCCAGCCTGGTTTATCTAACTGGGCCTTAACCACGAGTCCGGAGGCAAGGGAAATCACGATTCTCTATGTGCCCGTAGTCATGGCACATGTGACATCTATCATTTTGTGGCAAAATACCACAAAACACGTTTTCATGTTAGGTACTTGGCATTTAAGTGTCCGTTTGCCTTGTTTTAGTTAACTTTTGGCATGAGTGAATTACCAATCGATAGAAGATGTTTGTGCTTGGTTAATTATATAGTTTGTCCTGGGTAATTTTATGGTTTGTCCCGGGTAAAAATTGGTTTATGTGTCAAATTCAGTATCGATTGTGATGAAACATTTAGTACTTACTAATTTCAGAACATGAGTCTGTAGCTCTTGGTTGGTTTAGGATTCACATTGGGTCTATTTGTTCCTTTTTACTTAAGTAAAACCTTTGGCTTAGCTACAGCTTCCTTCCTAGTCCCCGGTAGTAAAGGGGATGACTGCAAGCAGAAAAGTAAATGCAGACTTTTATTAAACATGAAATAGATAAGAAGACATTTCAGTTCATTGCAGTCAGATGAGTTGACCGTCAGCAGCAAGTTTGTCTTTTAGTTCGTTCGTTCGTTTGTTCCTTCCTTCCTTCCTTCCTTCCTTCCTTCCTTCCTTCCTTCCTTCCTTCCTTCCTTCCTTCCTTCCTTCCTTCCTTCCTTCCTTCCTTCCTTCCTTCCTTCCTTCCTTCCTTCCTTCCTTCCTTCCTTCCTTCCTTCCTTCCTTCCTTCCTTCCTTCCTTCCTTCCTTCCTTCCTTCCTTCCTTCCTTCCTTCCTTCCTTCCTTCCTTCCTTCCTTCCTTCCTTCCTTCCTTCCTTCCTTCCTTCCTTCCTTCCTTCCTTCCTTCCTTCCTTCCTTCCTTCCTTCCTTCCTT
>NW_020799100.1:21614159-21617395 GCF_003259725.1 Athene cunicularia | reverse complement strand
TTTTTTTTTTTTTCCCTATTGTTCTTAAAGTTTATTTCTAAGCGGCGTCACCCATCATGTCAGTATTCGGTTCTGATGAGTTTATTCCTCT
Organism: Athene cunicularia; assembly: GCF_003259725.1. Classification (NCBI taxonomy): domain Eukaryota; kingdom Metazoa; phylum Chordata; class Aves; order Strigiformes; family Strigidae; genus Athene; species Athene cunicularia. The sequence goes on along the minus strand of NW_020799100.1, from coordinate 21,617,304 downwards.
TACATCGAGTGATTAATGGTGGCAGGCGTGTGTGGCTGCTGTCCGAGGAGCTGCAGTTTCTTGCCGTGAGGGAATACCGGGGTTTTGCTCCTTGTGGCCCCAGTGCGATGTAAGCAGAGCTCGTTCAGAAGACTGTATTTTCCCAAAGCAAAATAATCAAACAAAAAACCTGCGGGTTTTTTTTTTTTTCTTAGGTTCAGTTGTAGCTCAGAGCAGTAGTGTCCACAAGATTGTCAGATTTCTGTTTGATCTGTGTGAAAGATGCTCTGAGTCTGAAATCCGGAGGATTTTGTCGCACTTAGTATGAATGTGCTGGAGACCTACAAAATGCCAGAGACTTAGAAAATGCCAGCTATTACAGTTAATGATCAGTGACTTTTACTGCAAGTAGATAAAGAGGCTAAGCTGTGGCTGTGTGATGACTGCCATTACAGTAATGATTCTCTCAAAAATATGAGGAGTGAGAAGAGAAAGGCAAGTCTGAAGAGCATCGGGAGCCACGTACGTGAGTGAAGTGTTGCCAGTTCCTGGCCTTGCATGAAGCACTGCGTGGAGTCTTGTCCCCAAAACCAGGATACACCTTTATTGCAAGGTCACACACTGGCAAAAATTACAAATGACATACTGGAATGCATCAATAATATAACCTGCAAACCAGGAACAACTTCCAGAGAGCTGCAGGCAGGATTCATCTGTCCAAAAGCAGATGCTCACACTTGGGTTAGTTGTCTGGACTTCCTCTGTAGTTGGCAGAGAAAAGCACCTTCGTGGGCTGGTGCACTCCACTGTAGGACAGATGTGCATTATAAACCAGAAAATATATTTCCCAGCTAACACAAGGGAGATTTTTAAGAGGGTTGGTGACTTCTCAACATAGAAATAAGTGGAAATGCCTACTACCCTTGTAACATTGGATTAACTCCAGCAGATAACAGAGCTGATGAAAACAAGGGAGGTGGCAAGGGCGGAAAACACAACTACAATGGGAAATACCCAGTGTCTCGATTTAGACCACGTAGGTGTTATGTCTCAGGGTGAATAATTAGATACTACCAATGACTTTTTACAGAGCAGCTGGTCAGGGAAGCCAAGAAAGGAGAAGGAACTTTTAATTTGGTTGAGGGCAGAGAACAGGACCTAAATAATCAGTCTTTGAATCAGTGATGTTTATGTATTTAGGAGTCACCGCTCTGATAAGAACAACAAAAAACAAAGAAACGCCCCGTTGTTTTTAATTTTAGAAAGGGAGACTCTGTAACAGTAAGAAGGCTTCTTGAAAAAAAACCAAAAGGGGTAGCTAAAAGAATAAAAGGGTTGTATGCAGCATGCAGACTACTGAAAGACATCACATTGGAAACTCTGACCAAATGTGTATGACCTGTCAAAAAAGCATGTAGGAGGATCAAACGTGGTTAAAAAAATGGCTAAAAAATCAAACATGGCTAAACAGCGGGACGGGGGAGGCCATCGGAAACAAGAAGGCATCCTTCAAAAAGTGGATTTGTGTTTTAATGAGGAAAACAAAAAAGATTCTAAATAAGTGAATTGTAAAAATAGTTGTGTAAAACCCAGAGTTTGACACACAACTAGCAAAAAGACTTAAAAAAACTAAGAAGTCATTTTTCAGTCTTGTAAGGAGCAGGAAGCATGAAAGACATTTTCTAGAACGAATCAGCTATTGAGATATAAAAGGAATATGTAGAAAAGACAATATTGGAACAGAAAACCCAAACGAGTGTTTTGCATCTGCTTTTATTGTGGAGGAGGCTGGGGAAGTTCCCAGACAGGAACTCACAAGCTCGCCTGAGGATCTGTCTTGTGCTGAAGCATCGGTGAGGGTTAGAATAAATCGACAAAGCGAATAATAACAAACTAACCATTGCCAGATGGTCCTCACTATACCCGCAGAAGTGTGTAAGCCTGCCTTTAAAACTGCTTCCACACACAGCCTTAGGAGATGGACGATACCACCAGGTTTTAAATTCTGTTCCTGGGGAGACTCAGCACCTGAGAGGGTTGTGACCAAGTAAGCACAGAGAAGCTTTACGAGGTCGCGCTACCTTTAGGGCTTTTTCTTTTTAACAACTCTTTCCAGCAGCCATTTGAGGATGCCCAAAACACAAGGAGAGGGAAGGGGGATAGCCAGCCTATGAGCCAACCCTTTGACCAAAACTGTGTTGGTCCTGGGAAACCCCAAGCCCCCTTCAACTGTGAATGTACTGATGATCTCCCGAGTCTGTATAAACTTCTCTTCAAACAATGGCATGGCAGGCATCACGTACTGATTTGCAGCTCCACTTCCCCCTCTTTCAGCTTGCTCTGAGCTCACAGCAAGCAGGAACTGCAGATCTTTCTCTGGACGGGCTCAAGGAAGGCAGGATTTAGTGTTCAGAGCACAAAAATGTGTTCTGCCCAGCCCCAGTCCTGAGTTAGTGGGAGCCAGGGGCCAGGCAAGAGTGTTGGCAAACGTCTGCATTGTGCCTTCTGCCCTTCAGGGCAGCAACCTTCTGTGAATGCCCAGCTGAACAAACTAGGCTAAAATGGCATTAAAAGAAAGACTTTTCCTGTTAATTCTGGCTGAAATCCTGCTATCTGTAGTATCCCTTTCCATGTATTTCCCTCAGGTACTTGAAGGTAACTGAGTGGACTTTGGGAGCATGCGCAGGGCTTGTCCGAGCCAGGGCCGGCTGGCGGCTCGAAGGCGGGAGGATGGACGGCTGCTCCGGAGCACAAGGGAGAGGAGAGATTAAACCCGAGCGCAGCCAGCCCCTCTTGGACAGGAGTCAGCAGAGGGACGGGAGGGTGTCAGGTGCAGGGTGCAGTGACAATCCCCACGCCGGCTGCTGTAGCTGAGCCCTGTACCGCTGCTGGCCGTATGGGTGTTGCAGGGAGGACCTGGGGTCTGGCTGCTGGCACCCCACGCTGGGCGAGCAGGTGATCCTGGCGAGAGCGTAGCCTCTGCTGCGGCCTTACTGACAGCCCTAACCTGCTGCTGGCCAGAAATGCTCAACCTCCAGCCCTTGGACTAGTTGGCACCTCTGGCTTCAGTTTAGTTTGGGTTTTTTTTATGCAGAAGATGTACTTCATCAATAATATTTGAAAGGGCTGTCCGGCCTTTGTCTTTGATAAGGCTTGGCAAACCTGC
>NW_020799100.1:21610727-21614109 GCF_003259725.1 Athene cunicularia | reverse complement strand
TTTATTTATTTATTTATCTATTTATTTATTTATTTTTATAACACCAGTATAACCAGAACACTTTTATCACTGCCAGTCTGCTGACTGAAGTCACGTCTCTGCCTTCTGAACTAGTCAGTGGGTACAAACAAGATGGAGTGTCTTGAAAATAAATCTACCAGAATACAGCTTTACCTTGGAGAAAAAAGATTGCCCTCTTCCACGTGCATCTGTTGAACCATGTACCTCTGCAGGGGTGAAAGAGCCCCACAGGCTTTCTGGCAAGGCATGTGAAAAAGAAAACATGTTTGCTTGACGTGGTACTTGGAGGTGGACCTGATGAAAGTCTGGGTCATCAGAGAGGAGGAAGAGGGGAAAGCAGAAAACGAGGTTAGAGCCACAGATCAGTATTTTAAACACAGGCCGTTGACAAGGGCATAGGGATGGAGAGGGGCAAGGAGACTTGTTTGATCTGCTGCTGCCATGAGGACACATCTGCCAGATCCCAGCCCAGGTCCAGCAGCAGGAGCGAACGTGTGGATTCCCCGATAACTAATCGTGTCCTGAAGTGAACAGCAGATGGGAGCCCTGGGTGCCCTATGACTGTCCATCAAACCTACCTTCAGTTGTAAGGCAGAGGGCAGGCGTCGGCAAGACTGCCATGCTTGTAGAAGATGTGTATAAGAGACAGCAGCAGCACTCCATTAGTTATTATTAATATTATTATTAGGATTCGGCAGCACTCCATCACCTCCGCTGAGGTAATCGACGGACGAAAAGCAGCAACACCGAGCGCCACGTGCGGTGCACTGGGGTTCCCTTCCTCACGCCCCCAGCTGCCACGTGTCGCGCTCAATTCCAGGCGAAAGCACGGAAAGCCGGCCTTGCTCCCTTTCCGAGCGAGACGGGAGAGGAGAAGCACATCTCCTGGGCTTCCCCACCCTCTTCCACAAACCCGCTGGAGCAGGGGAACGGCGTTGCCACCCCTCGCAAACGTGGCCCTTGCAGGCCATGGCTGAGCCGGGGGACGTGCTGAGGTCACCGCTCGCCTTCTGGCTCCCGTTACTGGCACGACTGGGAGGCTGCAATGGGAAGTGAAAAACGTTTGTTTCCAGTGGAGAGCGCTGAGCTGACACCTCTTAGGGATCACACGTTCCTCCGTTTCGGGAGTTCAGGCGGATCCAGATCGCCGCCTGTAGCCAGAGCACGACAGTCGGAGAAGGAGACCTGGCGCAGTCTCACGTTACCAGCCAAATATTTGCACTTGAATTCTGGATGTATTTCTCTCTGTGGTTACAAAGAAACCACGGAGCACTTGGAGCACATGTGCTTCCTGACCTTTTGTACAAGAGGGATTTTGCGGTTGATTACTGTAATACCTTTCATTGTGAGATTCTACTACATTTCTTTTTTTTTTTTTTTTTTTTTTTTTTTTTTTTTAAATAGCTCAATTTGCCAGTGCTCGAAGCCCCCCATGCGTGCTCACTCTTTGAGGAGATCTTTGCCATTACCAGCAACATTTTTATCTGAAACCCTGGATGACTCTGGGGTGGCCAATCCATTTTGCTCCCCATCAGGGAGCACTTACACTCCTGCTGCCACTTATGCAATATTACCGCTTCAAAATATATATAAAATAATATAACCCCAAATTCAACTCTTTCGTTTTCCTTCTAGTGACAGTAATAAAGATGCAGCCTGACAAGGTGGCCTTGTACAAACATACACTAGAGCAAGTGCACAAAGGAATTGAGACAACAATCGCTGAATATTATACACATAGTTTTGTTGGCTGCAGAATAACAGATTTTCCTCTTAGAGGCATTATATAAATTTGTTCCTTTTGTTTGAGGTTTTGGTCTACCTTGAGAAGCATAATTAAACACTTCACTACTGTTTAATAGTGAAAACAAAAATAATACCGTGGATTTTACATGAGTAGCCTGGGAATAGAAAACAATGTGCTTTTCTGACAGTAGAGTAGAAAATTTACTATTATGAGTCAAGAAAACCCAGTCGTTTCAATAATACCCAGTTCATGTATTGTTCTTAATAAATCTTTTTTCATGAAGATAAAATGCCTTCTAAAGTGCACTTTTGAGAGTAATGATTGTACCAGTTTTTTTAGTAGGCAGAAAGACAAGGTGCAGCTCTCTCCCGAAGAATTTCAACTCCGAGGAGCTGAAGTGCGTGACGAGGAGGAGAAGGGCCAGCCAGCAGAATGACAAGTGAGCCCAAAGTTCAAATAAACCTATCTATCCCGTTCTCCACCTGCGTTTTTTCATTCTTTCTGATAAGCTGTGGTTTCTACCTCTGGTGTTCCTTGCCATGAATCAGGTTACAGACCTGGCACAGAGCGTGGTGCCTCGGAGGAAATGGGAATTGGCAGTGCATTTCTGAAGCAGCTGTGAAGGGGGCTCTACAAACACATCTGAAAAAACATTCCTTGAAGAATTTTAATCTTCTGGACTTAACCGGGTTTGTTTTAAAGAGATTAAAAAGTACACCATTTATTTTTATTAACTTTTTAAAATTCCCTGAACCAGGGAATTTTTATTGTGTACCGTCATCCTAAATAAATTTTGGTTTATTGCTTTTTCAGAACATACATAAATCTCGTGGCAGTCTCAAAGAGTCAGATGTGTATCATAAGTAACATCATAATCAGGCATGTCATCCTCAGTTTTCTTTCCTCTTACTATCAGCAAATTAATAAAACAAATACAGACAACTTGATTCAACTGACTTTTTAAAATTCAACAGGCTTTTCTAAAAATTGTCTGTGGTTAGAGAAAATACCTGATAATTTGAAACAGGAAAGCTTATGTTGTTTGGAAAAAGTAATTTCAGAAATGCCACACTCCTTTATGACAAGAGCAGAACAAGCATCTTTCATTTTAGCTGGTTGGTGTTGAAGTTTCAGCTTTCTATGTTTTATCACCGGAATTATTTTCTATTTTCTGTGAAGTTGCTATCAGAATGTTTAATAAAATATATAAGGTAATATTTGGAGTACCAGAGGCGAGTGGATGACAGCTGCTGAATATAAATTACCCTAAATAACGTGTCACCGTGACTATGACAATTAAGCACTCTTTGAGGTCTCATCCGGTGGTCCTAATTAATACAAACGATGAAATAGGGTGCCGTGGAATTGCAGACAGGATGGCTTTATTATTTGTGTGGAAGATATTTTACGCTAATCACTGGAAGGTGAAGAGCTGACTGGATGAGCGGTCTTTTGGCAAGGGCCGACGTGTCACTTGGATGGCAGCTTTCACGCTGGAATAAATTTTAAAAGAAAATTCTTAATTTTAAGTATCACTGCCCAGCAACATGTACCCATCCCAAACTTGCTCTGTCACCCCTCCAAGGGATGGATGTCACCCCTCCACGGTAACGG
>NW_020799100.1:21586247-21610677 GCF_003259725.1 Athene cunicularia | reverse complement strand
ATGTGTATAAGAGACAGGGTGTGTGTGTGCTGCAGCCGGCTGTCGAGAATAAAATGTCATTTCCTTCGCGATCTCGCCGCTTGCCCTGTGAGTTGTGTGTGCCGCTCCCACAGCCGCCACCGGGCTGCCTCCGGCAGCTTTCGCACCCCTCGCCCTGCGCTGGGAAGGCAAAACCACTAATCTTTGCTTTTTTTTTTTTTTCCCTATTGTTCTTAAAGTTTATTTCTAAGCGGCGTCACCCATCATGTCAGTATTCGGTTCTGATGAGTTTATTCCTCTTACATCGAGTGATTAATGGTGGCAGGCGTGTGTGGCTGCTGTCCGAGGAGCTGCAGTTTCTTGCCGTGAGGGAATACCGGGGTTTTGCTCCTTGTGGCCCCAGTGCGATGTAAGCAGAGCTCGTTCAGAAGACTGTATTTTCCCAAAGCAAAATAATCAAACAAAAAACCTGCGGGTTTTTTTTTTTTTCTTAGGTTCAGTTGTAGCTCAGAGCAGTAGTGTCCACAAGATTGTCAGATTTCTGTTTGATCTGTGTGAAAGATGCTCTGAGTCTGAAATCCGGAGGATTTTGTCGCACTTAGTATGAATGTGCTGGAGACCTACAAAATGCCAGAGACTTAGAAAATGCCAGCTATTACAGTTAATGATCAGTGACTTTTACTGCAAGTAGATAAAGAGGCTAAGCTGTGGCTGTGTGATGACCTTTCATGTCGTTAAGACTGTGTGCTTCAGGTGCAGGTTCCCAAACTTTCAGAGAACAGTGATGTATAGAAGATTAAAAAAAAAAAAAAAAAAAAAAAAAGCCCTCCCTGAATTCTCCTTATCCGGTTGAGCGCAGTCACTGATCTGGGATCTTCAGCAGATAAAATACCACGTTGGTAAGCTTTGCCATTGATGGCTGCGATGCTGTAACCCCTCGCTTAGCTCTAATGACAGAGGCTGAGCCCTGTAGTGATGCAGATGGCACAGAAGCATGTGCCTTGGGTGTCCCTGCTGTCGCCCTCTTCCTGTGTCATTTTTGTTAATCCCGATGTCAATGCCAGCATCGACGTGCTGATGCTGACTCTGAAAAGCAGATGATTATCTGCTGCTGATCTGGAGAGCGCCTTGAAATCCTGAGTAGCTCATTCATAAGGAGGGGTCCAAAGGGATTTCTGCCGGGCTGACAGAAAATGGTCACCTGGAAGGAAAGAAGCAGTCATTACCAAATTGAAAAAGTAGTTCTTTCTTTCTAGTACAGCTGTTAATAGGTTTCAAGTTGACTGATTCAGTTGTTACAGATTTTTATCAGTGACCTCTAAATGGCAGTTATTGATTTCTGTCTGTGTGGTGATACTAAGCTCCAGGGGTGCAACCACTGATCTCAATCCCAGCCATGTGTTCCTGTTTTTAAATTAGGTTTTAAATTATTAGTTTAGTGGCTTCTGCGATGCTGTCTCGTCCTTGTGTGGACTGTGCACATTACAAGGCTCAATTCTGACATATTGCTGCTTTATAGGCTCCTTTATGCATCCTTGACTGTGGAATTTGAATATAGCGTTGGCATAGTCTGGGTTTTTTTGGAATTTGAGCGTAATATGCACATAATTGCCAGTTTTATGATGTGTATATATACTCATGCCTGTGTCTAAAGCTAGTGCAGCTCAAGTAATCTTGTGGTAATGAGCAGGACTTGCACATTCTCGGTTTACTGAGCACACCAAGGGTGTTTCTGTTGGCAGAGATCAGCTGAGTACCTCACCGGGTGGCTGTTTTCTTTCTAGTATAAGAATTTTAATTGACGTTTCAACCTAAAGTAAGACAGAGAGGCACCTATCTGGAGGGAAATGTGCTTGATGGGAATGAGTTGTTTGCGTGGGTCTTAAGCCATTGGTGAGACAGGCTCTGCTTGGAGGACCAGAGGAGCCTTTCCAGGGCTGAATTGGAAATAACCCACTCCGGGAATGGAAAATGCACATCAGAGGAGGTTGCTACAGAGAGATGGAACAGAGTCAAAGCGGTTTCCAGCAAAGTAACTGAACTGGCTAACATCAGCCCTGTAAGGGCTCTCATTCCTGCTAGGTTGGCTTCGTACTGCCAGTGATGCCTGGCATTGTGTTATTTTGGTTTTTAAAAGGGTAATTTGCTTGAGTAGAAGCAAGACAGAAATAAGTATGAAATCTCCTCCTTCCTAGAACATGACTGCCTGGTTTCTGTAAGTTGGTGAAGCTTTTGTGAGACTCCGGAAAGCATCATCTCCCACTGAAGGGAAAAGGGGTTGAAATTGCTTCACACCTCACAGCCTGGGGCTGTTAAGTCTTGGAGGGTGCCCAAATTTTGTGGTCTTTTATTGACAAAGTCATACTTTGTTATGCAGTATGCTTTGCCACATCACAGTATATAAAATGTTTCCCCAAGGCACTGTTCTCCATAAAGTTTATACTCAGTAGTATGTATCTCTGAGGAAAAAAATACCGTATGAAGCTCGTGTCTAAGCAAAAGCATTTCACAAGTGTGTTTAAAGGGATTTCTGGTGAAGTTTGCATAATTTGTGCGTTCGTGTGTCACTCAGAGTCTGGGCACAGGCGTTCCAGTGGAAAGTGTGGCCGCAGAGCTGCCCCTTGACGGGTTTTGCAGCATGAGGAGCTTGGTGTTATCTTCGCTGCGTTTCACTGGTTGCAGTCCTGTATTTGTGCTCGGGCGTGGGGTTTGCTTTATACCTGTATGGGAAAGGTAAAGGTGACTTTGGGTTGGGGTGGTGCATTGCCATGGTGTTGGGGCAGGCTGTGGATCTGCCACCAGCTGGATTGAAGAAGAGTTTCGCCTTGATAGATTCCAGTGTACCCTTGAAAAGAGGAACGCTTGCTGAATAAACAAGAGGAATGGTGAGCAGAGAAGCAGGATGTCTCGCACCTATTAAGGAGCAAAGAAGAAGAGTAAAAATTAACCTATAGCAATGTTAAAAGACAACAATGTAACCCATCAAGTGAGCACACGGTTTTGTAAAGCAGATATAAAAGAGGGGCTTGGAGAATAATAAAGATACAGACATTTTGCCTGCATCATTCACTTGTCGTGTCCGTCTCTACCGTGACAAATGGTGACCCCGGTGTGATTATTTGAAGGCGACGTGATTTCGACAGAGAGATTCTATGTGGGCTGCATGACGACTTGCAGTGGAGACAGAGCCCGGCGAAGCTGAGAGCAGTGGGAATCGGCCTGGTCCGGACCTGAACTTCGACACCTAATAAGGTGAGCCACCGGGAACAAAACTATAGCTGTGGGCCAACAAATAATGAAAGAGGAAGAGACAATATTGTCTAGTTGGAAGGCCCTATTAAAAAGAAAAGGTGTAAAAAACACTGACCACGGTTTAAAGAGAATGCTTATATGGAGTAAGATGGAAGGATTCAAAGCCACAGCAGCCTCTGCACTCAATGTGTCTGCCTGGCAGGACGTAGGGCAAAAACTATGGGATGCAATTTCAAAGGGGCAGAAGGATGCAGCAGAACTAGCTACTACGTGGCGGCTGTTAAGTGAGACTTTGAAAGAATGGAAAACAGAACGTGAGGAAAAGGAGAAATCATTAATGAGGGGGAGAGAGAATAATGATGATGACAGGAAAAACTCCATACCGCTCATGGCAAAAGGGGGTTGCTCTGCCTTATCTGCAGTTGCTGGAAAGAAACCTTGTACTGGGACTGTTAGATCTCGCTCTCACTCACGGCCCCTTCCCCAGCTTGTCTCTAGTACATATCAAACTCCTAACCAACAGCTACAACAAATAAAGCAAGCTCAGAGTGGTGCTGAACCTACACCTACGGCACCTCCCTTGGAAGAACAAGGGCCGATAGAGACTTTTACAGATGCCACTACCCTCTGAGGGAAGCAGCAAGGGAGAAGGAGAGGAGGAGGAGGAGGGCGAAGAAGCAGTTTGAAATGCAGCGATGCAATCACTGCATATCACCAGCTCAGAGGGTAGTGACAAGCATACATAGCTATGGACTTTACCTCCTGCTACTGTAGCTGTTACACCACAATCTCCTGATTGATTCTTGGAAGCAGTTAGTAAGCAAGCTGCTGAAGTGGGAAAGTAGGATCTGGTCGAAAGACTTGGCCCATCGTATTCTGCACCACCCCCCAAAACTGATAAACATAGTGCCTTCCCTGTGTGCAAGACACTCAGCAGCATGATGAACACAAACCTATAAGCTGGAAGGTGGGGCGGGATTTGCAAAATAAAGCTCAAAAATTTGGAATTAACTCTCCTGAAGTAATGCGACTTATTAGAATTATTAATACAGATATTACTCATTTGGTGCAAGTACTATTTCAACCCATACAATTCCAGGTATTTCAATCTACATGGAGACAGATGGCCCGTGCAGCACTCAGGGTGACCCAACAGGACCGGCAGTTGTTGAGTGTTCACATGGCACGTTGAAGCGGCAGCTTCGCAAACAAAAAGGGGGAATGATTGGGGAACCAACACAGGCATGTTTAGATAAAGCAGTTTATGTTCTTAACTTTCTCCATTATGGGGATAATTCCTCTCTACCTCCTCTTTTTCAACATTTTTCTTCCCTTTTTTCAAAACAGGATTTGCAAAAGGGCGTCAAAGTACATGGTAAAGATTTAGTTACTGGCCAGTAGAGTGGACCGTGTGAGCTATTAACCTGGGGCAAGGGTTATGTTTGTGTCTCTACAGATGCTGGCCCTTGCTGGCTTCCTGCTCGATGTGTTCGGCCTATGCTGGAACCTGCCTCAGGGTGAAGGATGGGTAGTTGCACAACCCAAGCAGAACGTCTGGGTAACTTGGGCAAACATGACACATCAAGAAGCTTTGTGCCTCTCTACTGCGAGCCCTGAAAATCCATTCTCCACGTGTTTGGTGGGATTGCCAGTAGACACATGGCCAAACCCATGAAACCTTCAGCCCTTTTTTTCTTTGCAATTCTCCAAAAAATTGTACAGATGATTGGGATGGGATATATAGTTACCTTCCACAGGTTACGCAAGAACCCCAAGAACTAGAGTTGTTAGGTTCTGTTGTAATGGATGCTTGTGTGTTTTTTAATTATTCCTATAATCACTCTGCACGGAGGGGGCAAAATGTTAATGCAGCTAATGCTGTTTATCATAACTCAACCGCTTGGTGCAGTTACACCTCACCTAACGTTTCACAGTCTTTTGCTGTTCCTCTTGCGTTACCTCCTGACGTCTTTCTAATTTGTGGAGATCGAGCATGGGGAGGTATTCCCTCCAAATTAAATGGAGGCCCATGCAGCCTCGGCCGTCTCACCTTTTTGACACCAAATGACACAATGATACTGAATGTTGCCAGGTGTCAGAAACGAGTCCGGAGGACCGTTCCAGTTTACCTCCAAATGTAATGACCAAATACCAAATGTTGCCAGTTTACCTCCAAATGTAATGACCAAATACCATTTTGGAATCCAGGTGAAATTACTGCATCCTCCATTCTTGCACCAGGAGTTGCAAATGCTTTAGCAAATTTGAAGGAATTAGAGTGTTGGCTTAGCAAACAAACTAATGCTACCTCATTAGCCCTTAGTGATCTTTTAACTAATGTTGATAGTGTTAGGCATGCTGCCTTGCAGAACGGAGCTGCCACTGACTTTTTACTTTTAGCACAGGGACATGGGTGTGAAGATTTCGATGGAATGTGTTGCATGAATTTATCTGACCACTCAGAATCTGTTTTCAAAAGCATACAGCAGCTAAAAGATGGTGTTAAGCGTTTAACAGAAGATGATGGCTTAGATTGGCTGGCAAGGATGTTTAAAGGTTGGGGGCTGTCTGGATGGTTAATATCTTTGGTCATAACTGTGGGGGTCGTGATCTTGGTAATTCTAACTGTGCTTTTAATGTTGCCTTGTCTTGTCAGTCTTCTGCAAAGGGCCCTGCAGAAAACTGCTCACGCAATATTTTTAGCACAAATTCAAAAAGGGGGAATTGCTGGGGGAGGCAGCGAGTCTGCCACCAGCCTGATTGAAGAAGAGTTTCCCCCTGATAAGATTCCAGTGAACCCTTGAAAAGAGGAACGTTCGCTAGGTAAATAAGATAAGAGGAACTGTGAGCAAAGACGCAGGATGGAAGAGCTGCAGTCTCGCACCTATTAAGGATCAGAGAAGAAGAGTAAAAATTAACCTATAGCAATGTTAAAAGACAACAGGGTAACCCATCAAGTGAGCACATGGCTTTGTAAAGCAGATATAAAAGAAGGACTTGGAGAATAATAAAGATACAGACATTTTGCCTGCATCATTTGCTTGTCATGTCCGTCTCTACCGTGACACCATGGTGCTCGTAAGCAGAGATAAACTTGCAGTATATTCAGTTATAATTAAGGACTTGACCAGAATATGGTGATTGCAGTCTTGGTCTAGCCTCTTATTGAATTTCACCCCGGAAATCCTTATGTCATATTTAAAACACCCATTTCTTGCTGTATTTAGAAGTCTTGTACAGGGAGTTGTCCTTTCTCTTTAATCTTTCTCAGAGTGAACGTCATACTGGTGAGTCACAGGCTGGGGCAGGGACCCACGGGGGACTGTAATTCTGAAGATGAGCTGTAGACACCGAACGTGGGAATGTGCATGTGTAGCTTCTGTTCAGGAGTCTCTGTGACATGCGGTCAGAGCGAGTGGTGTTACTTAGCATGAGACAGCGTTGGAGGCTACGAATGTGAAATGACTGACACAAATGCTGCATTCAGGAGCACCCAAGCGTTGACTCGACCAGAGGCTGTGCAGGCTGTGAGAGTGATTTGACTGTAGACTTCCTATTCAAATCCTTCGAGAGACGAAAGAAGGAGAGGCCAAAGAGTAATTAATTAGGCTTTTGCTCCTGGAAGAACCTGAGGAGGGAAGAAGCTGAATTGTACAAGCCTGGCCTGTGATTTTCTCCATTAGTGTTTAAGTTGGGTTTTGGGTAAGAGCTTCCCCTGGCTTTCCCGCAGCACCAGAAGCACTTGTGTACATCTTCCCGAAGGCACTTGGATTGCCAGTTTTATTGATCTCACGTGGAAAGGAGCCAGCTGTTTAAATTCTTCTCAGTCTTCCAAGTGTGCATTTGTTGCCAACAACTGCACCGGTCTTGACTACGGGCTTTGTCTGAGAGAATCGTGTTCGTTCATCCAACATCCCCTTGCAAGCTCCAGGAGCATGGATGAAACCTGGAGGCTGTGGAGTGGGCTGAGCTCCCCCGTGTGCCGCTCCCAGTGCTGCGGGCCGTGGAAACTGCTGCATCGAACCCCTGGAGACTGCTGCTCGGAGCCAAGAGCTTCGTGTTTGTGGTCTACAGCCCCTGCTTCCATCTCTTCAGGCTCTTTCCCCTCGCTTGTTTTGATGGCTGCGTGGGTGGTTTTCCTTCCTTACCTCCTACAGCGACTGCAGACATGGCAAAAAAAAGAGATGATCTCCAGAGTTGGTGTCAGAGTCCCACATTACGCATCAACCTTGCTGCTGTTTAGGGATATTTTTAGAGAGGAAGGGAAATTTTAGTTTATTTTTTTATTCACAAAGTTATGGTGGAGTTTCATGGGGTTTTTTGTATTGTTTTCTTACTTAGGAATCAGTCTAGGTCTTCCCTGCCCACCAGGAAATGAAAAGTGGCCTGTGGTTTGGAGAGCAAATATTTGCTTGCAGTTACTCTTTTCTTTTCTCCCACGTAACCCCAGTGAGGGACAGGAGCACTTTCTGGTGCTGCTGGTGATAGACAGCCAGTGGCAAGTGCTTTTTGGAGCATTACAGGTCACAGCTGAGGGAGAACAGCTTTGGAAAAAAGTGAGTGAAAACAAGCTGAATTGTGTGTAGCCACCAGCTCTTGTCCCTGTTCAACAGCTCCGAGCTTTGGGAAAACTGGTGAAGCTGCAGTGTCCTTCTGAAGCAATCCTAGGGAAGTAACACATGGAGAGATGGAGATTGTACAAAAAAAAAAAATTATAGTTTGAATTTAAATCCCTCTAGGGCCTTTTCCCTCTGCTTATCACAATAAATGCAAATATCGCCAGCCCAAGCTAGAATGAGCGGTCCGTGTGCTTTCTGTTTCTGTGTTATTTTGCCTCTTTGAGGTTTCTGAGCTTTGGTTTTGGTGCTTTGGGGTGTGAACAGCCCGGCGGTGCGGGAGGCAGCTCTGTGCTGAGCCTTGCTGAGGGCAAACGCAGCTGGTGGGCCTTTGTTTTTATCGGTTTTTATCAGTGGGTGCTGTGAGTGTGCCTTGTTCAGCAGGAGTGTGCAAGGTTGCAAATGTGTTGTCAGAGCCCGGATGCTGGTGGTCACGTTTGTCATCTCCAAAGCCCTGAGCAGTGGCTGCGGATGTTCCGGAGCTGCTGCTGAGCTTCCTTCTGTCAGAATGGTGCTGCCTATCAGTGCAGTTAGCACCAGAAGAAAATGCTATTTTATAAGAATAAAAATATATTTAATATTTATATTAAAAATATATAAATTTATATAAATATATTTTATAAATAGTCTTGTAATATGGTGCAAGTTTAGGTAAAAACTTGTATTACAGGGAAAATAAGCCGCATCTGTCATTTTAAAAACAATCTAGCCAAGTATATATATTTTCGTGATACTTAGCTAGTGCAATTTATATACTGTGGAGGAAAACAGACTTGTTAGGCTTGGTATTGATTTTTAAACCCGTCTCTTGTGTAAACATAATATGCACGAAGTACTTTTTTGGATACCCGGTGTTAACCAAACTTAATTTCTTTCAGTACAGTGGTATGAATTGTTCTGAATTAGAGCTCTCAGAGTGGAAGACAAAATACGTAACGCAAATTTATCAAGGCAGTTAGTGAAGATGCGTTCCATCTGCCTTGTGGTTGTTTTTTTTTTTAAGTCATTGTTCCAAACTTTAGATAAGTTAAATATTTTTCTTCAAGTATTACATTCAAATTTTTAATAAAGCCGGAGATTAAATTGGCTGCAGTTGTTGGAATAGTTTTAATATATCAAACTAAAAACCATTCTGCTGTGCTTAAATAAAACCAGTTTACTAACAGCATGAGAAAGACGGGAAATTATACTCCACGGTTCGGGCTGGGAAAGGCTTTTTGCTGAGAATATCTGTAGATTGTTTGTGCAGGTATGACAGTGTTTAGTTTGAGGTGGTGCGTCAGGATGATGTCTTTCTCACGTGCTGCTTGGGGAGAAAAGGCTGACTTTGGGAAGAAGCTGAATGCTGTCAGCATGCGCTGGCTTTGCTTGAACCCCGAACTGCAGCACTGCGTGTGATACGATCCATACAGTGTCATGTCAGTGCTAAGCACTTGCGCTTTTTTAATAAATATTTGTAAAGTTGAGCAAGGAACTTTTCGTATCCTGAGGCATTAAAGTTACGCTCAGAAAATTCCTATAGAAGTCAGTGAATTGGCCTGTGTTTAACGAGCAGAGGATGCCAAAACCCAGAGTCTGCAAGGTTATTCTGATTCCTCCCAGAAGAGGAGGAATCGGGTAGAGAGGAAACAAAACGAACTAAACAAACATTTATATATTTCAGCTGTTCAAGCTCAAACCAGGACTAAAATATTCCTCTATATGATAAAAAGAAGAGCTAAGGATGCGCCCTTGTCGTAGCCAGAGACAGATGAGCTCTGCCATACGGAGCTGTTCTTTGTGTTCCCAAACCTTGAGCTGCTGATCTGAGTTCCTGGCGCTAATCGGGGATCTGGAAACCTGAACCACATCCACAACTTGTATCAATATTATGCTATTCAAGAATGTTTCTATTCAAACATGAAAGCACAGTGTTACTGATGTTTGTTTGACCCCAGCCATATTCAGGGGAGCCCTTCAGTTTATGATTAAATTTAAAGTACTTTTGTTGGTCAGATATTTAATCAAGCCTGAAAGAGTTTTAATTGTAACATCTACTATTATTTGTCCCAGAACCTCTGTCCAGGAGCACATCCTATCCAGGACAGCACCTCCAGCTGACTACTAAGGCCCATTTTTTGAAATTGAGGAAGAAGTCAAGTGAGACCGAGGTTTAAGCCACCAGAAGAAAATGAGTTAACGTCAAACTGTGGGCTGACTAAAGCTAACACTGTCTGGATAGAGCTGAAATGGTCTTTGCATCCTGACTTACAACTTCTTCCTGTTGGGCTTAGTTTCCCCTGCGAGAAGTAGATGTGGTGATTTGATTAATTAGCTATCTGAAGTTTTGTTTTATTTGGGCTTTTTTTTCTGTGCATGAATATTGCCTCACTTTAAATTCTAAAGGCGCTTGAGCATAAAATTTTGGCTATTACCTGTAGAGAGACCTATTGTTTGAATTGCTGTGGTGTTGGAGTGAAGAAAGGAGCCAAAGGCAGCAGTGGTTTAAAAAAGGATCTTGGGGAAATCTGGAAGCTACAGGCTATCTTCCTGTGCTGGACAATTGATGTTACTCTTTGTTAGACTTTCTCCCAGGGCTTGTGGACAGAGATTGAGGAGGGGGAAGAATCAAAGCGCTGTCAGAGAAGAAAGCTGTGCTGCACAGCTGAGTTACCTGGAGCAGCCACCGAGCAGCTGAATAAGGCTGATCCCTTAATACTGAATCCCTGGACTTCCAGAAAGTTTTGGACAAGCTTTGGCCAGGTTAAAAATTTCATAAAGAAACTAAGTTGCTGTGGAATAAGAGGAAGGGATTATTTTTTTTTCTTCTTGGCTTCTATAATTGATTACACACCAGTTACATAAACCAGGTAACAGTGAAGACTTTGAAATATATAGGCAGGTTTTACTGCCTATAGCAAGGATAGAAGATAGATGTTGATCCTACAGAGCTCTGTGCTTTACCCGAAGCGGGGTGGAGGTGACGAGGCTGTTGGTGAAGGGAGGTCACACGGTGTGAGAGCAGCCTCCTGCACCTGTCCCGGGTGGGAAAGCAGGACGAAACTATCATCTTCCTGTGCAAGAGTGAGGTTTAAACTAACAATACTGTTTAGCAGGGAGGTCTGGAGCTGTACTAGGTAATTCTACAAAAATATCATGTCGGTGGTCATAAAAAACCAAATAAAATGTCAGGAATTTTTAAAAAAACAATACCACTGTATAAATCTGTGGTAATTCTGTGGCTTTAATAGACTGGAAGTGTTGTCTTTAAATGATATAAAAATGTGAGAAAAAAACATTAAGTAGGGTGCGATGATCACTGTAGGGGGAACAGCCAAATAAGGTAGAATTCTGCAGCTGAGAAAGAGCGAGCCAAAGAAGTAAGAGAAGTGATACGATCATGTCGCACACCAGAGAACAAATAGGAAGTGATTATTCATAACATCTAATGCAACAACTGGGGGAGAGCAAGTGAGGCTAGCAGGTGGCAGGTTCAGAATAAATGAAGTACTTTGTTTGACAACATATAGTTTAATGGAGAAACGCACTGCCAGAGAACGTTGTGTATGGCAAAAATTGCATGGGCTCAGGAAGCGGTGAGACAAATTAAGGGGGAAAGTCTATTAAGGGCTATTAAACATAATTACTGCACCTCTGACTCAAAACTGTGGATTATTGGACTCTGGGAAAGTCTAATGTGGTGTAGCCCTCTGCGCTCAATCTGTTGCTGTGCTCTTCCCTGGGATCTGCGGCTGGTGGAGACAGGATACTGGGGTAGACGAGTGTTGGCTCTAACCCAATAAAGCTGTTCTGTTCTTGGATGAAATTGGCTCTGCTCCCAAAATTATGGTCACAGTTTGCATTTAAAAATCTAAGAAAATGTTAGCCAGGAAAAATGTTTGATGGAAAAGAATTACATGTGTATGTTTGGGATCTGTTAATTTGTTTTTAATTTGGTGGTTATTACAAAGGCCTGCAACTGTGAACGTATTAGAAGGCTCTGGACATTTAGGTGTAACTAGAAATCTCTGAAATGTAAACAAATCCTGTATCTGTTTTATATTCAGACATACCAATGTGACTGAAATCCTAATCTCACTCTGCTTTGCAAGCTCTGGGATGCTGTGAGAGACTGTAGGTACGAGGGGAACTTTTAACTGTATTTGTCTCTCGTGTCTTAGAAACCAGGGGGGAGAAAGCAGAAGTTAGTCATAATTCTCCTTTTTGTTTCCTTCCGAACAAGTGCAGTTCAGTTCAGGAGCTGAGGACAAGGCTGTAAGAAATATTGTGTGAAGCTGTTTGTTATGCAGTAGCTGCTGGCAGGCTCAAAACTTTCTGTGGAGAGCTAAGCAGTGAAATCTCACCGTTTGGACATTGAGTAAGACTTTGTGTGGCCAAGACTTGCCATTAGATCTTCTATTTTATGTATAAAGAAATGCACTGTGGGATCCAGATGGGGTGGGGACGTTAGTGACTGGGGGAGTGAGCATGAAGCAAGCTCTGCAGGTGATAGACAGCCTCTCCCACCCAGGTTCCAGGCGGATGTTGTGCTGGGGTTGTGACAGGGGAAAACTTTTCCATTAATCAAAGCTGAAATGTCACTTTTTTCCGGGGCTCTTGGGCAGACAGGGAGATGGGAATGAGAGTTTACAGGAGTGAACATGGCTGTTCTTCCTGCCTCTCATCACTGGTCACCATCTCAGCGTTTCTTGCACACGAAACGTAAGTGTTTGGTGGTACGGACAGCAGGTGATGCCAAAACCAGCGTGGTTTTGCAGCATGAACAGCAGATGATGACATACATCACGTTTAGACCTAGGTAATAAGGTAGGTGTATCAGAAACCCCTCCCGCCTTAGGCATAGCTCAAAATAAACTGGCAAAGCCCAATGTAAACAGAAAGCAGGCAGCCTCTGGAGAAAATAAGAATAGTTTTCTCATAAAACCACATTTTTATGAGAGTAGTGGTTTCCAGGCAGGTTTAAACAGCACATCTGTATTCACCTCACGGGATCAACCTTTGGCTGTCCTAATGTCACTGGGAGTTTTGCCACGGACTACAGCAGGACAAGATTTTATTCCTTAGGAAATACTTAGTGCTGCTTATCCAAGATCACTCCTGTGTGCCTGTTGCAAATGTACTCGGCCAGAGCAGCAGCTGCAGAGCAACTGGCAGAACAGGAGGGGAGCAGAATAACTCCGTGAATGAATTTAAAAATAAATCCCAAAACATTCTCACTGGACATGGATAGAAGTGAAGTTCAAGTGAAGCTGACTTATGGATAGTAAATGCAGGTTGTTTTGTTTTTTTTTTTTTCCTCTAGGCAGGAAATACAATATATGTGAGGAGAAATAAAGAGGCGGGTTTGCAAATTTACTTGTTAGTGACCTGATAATCCTGATTAAGAACTGGAAATTCCTTTCCACCCTGTAATGCAGATAAGCAAGTCTCATGGTTCTGGTGGCTAAGTCCATGAAAGC
Organism: Athene cunicularia; assembly: GCF_003259725.1. NCBI lineage: Eukaryota > Metazoa > Chordata > Aves > Strigiformes > Strigidae > Athene > Athene cunicularia. The sequence goes on along the minus strand of NW_020799100.1, from coordinate 21,597,371 downwards.
TTTGTACTTGAGCAATCTTTCTCTAAATTTCTCTTTCCTTTCATCATATTAACATGTACCAGGAGGTAGCCGTGAGAGCCTCCATTTCACCCACGGAGGACTGAGGTTTGAGTTGTGCATGCTGTGAAAAGATCAGAGTAGGTCCATGAAACTATCTCAGGGAATGTTCCTTCCAGGAATTTACACCTGTATAAACTGAGGAGCAGCTGGACAGACAGCTCTGTCTTCCACATAATGATCTGGGACCAAAATTAGCAGGTTGGAAGGCGTTAGGGCAGCTATCACCTCACACTGCCAGCCGTCCGGCATTAGGCTGAGACTGAAGAACATCAGAGGAATGAAACTATTTTGGCTGCACGCCCAGGCCTGGAGAACTCCATCCTACAGCAAATAAACAGCTGGGGGACTTAATCTTTTAAAAAATAAAGTGCAGTGTGTATTTGTCTTAGTTTCTGATCATGGTAAGTAGATGCTAGCTTGCACAGAGGCAGAAGGAAGCTTGTGGTTTTAAAAAAAAAAAAAAAAAAGGCAGATACCATGGTGACAAGAATGATCTAAAAAAAATTAGAAAAGACAGCAGGGCTTGCAGAGTGCCCTTCAGGTCATGGCTCTGTCGGTGGCCACCAAGGTGTGGGCAGTGCCCGGATTAGCTCTTGGGCTGGGCTGGGAGGTGGCACTTCCCTTTGGGCTGCAGTGACGCAGTGGGTGACAATAGCTTGGTGGTGGGGAGGACCTTACTGCGTTGGAAAATGCTCCAGTTTTTAAAATTCCTGCAGAGAGTGATTTCAGGATGTCTCCTGAGACGTCCTCCTGAGAGCAAACTGCAAGGCGTTGGCCTTCCTGGCTACCGCAGGCAGAAGTTGGCCAACTGCTGCATTGCTTCAGCTACCGAAAGTATTCGAAACTGCACTGTGGCCAATTCTTGTGAGCTTTCTATTTATCTCCCTCTCTCTTCCCCCCTTAAAGACACGGTTTCTGAAGTTGCAATATTTTGTCCAGCTCTGCCCTAAAATACAGAAGGGATCTGGGGCCCCCAGGATGATCCACGTTTGAAATGTTACCCAGGCAATTGAACTGGTCAGAAAGCTGGTGCCCATACAGACTAGTGTCTGCTAAATCTGTCCTCTCCAGGATGCTTTGGTGTGGCTCTACTGCCCTGCTGTTCTGTCTCAGTACAGCCTCACTCTTTTGGAAAGTGGGGGAAAACTTGTATTTAATCCATAGGTCTTTTCTTATTTCCCTCTTCCTTTGTATTATGATATTTAGGTATTGCAGTTCAAGAGAAAAAGCTTTATTTTGAAAAATTTATTTGGTTTAGCTTTAGAATAGCAGTCATCAAAAAGACTCTTTTGCTAAATAATGTCTGTGGTATATATCAGTTCTCTAAATGTGGTATATTTGAGTTCTTCAAAGTGATGCAGATCAGAAGCACCTGGATTTAGCATAGGATCCCTGAGGTCATATTATATTTCTTCTTAAAGTAGATTTTTATTTAAAGATAATAAACGCCTGGCAGTATAAAGGCAGTGAAACAACAATTAATGCTGTACACTTTTAGTCTTGTCAGTTAATTTTGTCTCTCTGTGTGCTAAACCATACAGGAAGCAAACCTTCTTTTTATTGCAAACCACAGGAGCCTTGTGCAATACTTGTCTGTGCTTTTTAACTCCCTTCCTAACCAGAGTTCATCTCTCGTCAAACAAAACAAAAAGTGTTTTTCCTCTCTACTCTCTTTGCCATGCAGGACTCCTCATCGCCAGCATAAATCCAGATTCTGAAAAATAATTACATTAGCAGCTGTTTCAATAAACACCCCGGAGTGTCGCCATCCGTGGTGCGTGTTTGTCGAAGGCTGCTTTCTCAGGCTGCTTCCCCAGGAAATACTAGCCAAGTGCTGTGCCGGCTGTGGAGAGTGGAGTTTTGGGGTGAAACGAGGTGGGACCTGTGCTGGTTTGTTTTAACTGACGTAACACGACAGCCAACCGCTTGTCATAGGGTGTAGTTGCTGCCAACATTGTGTGGACTACTGAAACCTGTCCCGGAGCCCCCTGTGAAAATGAAGAGAAAGGAGGAATAATTCTGGCTTTCAGAGAGAGATTGGCTGAAAAAAGCAGACTCAGAACCTGACAGCGGTGGTGAGGTCCAGACCTTCAGGACTAAAGCCCTCTTTAAACGCTTCTAGAGCAAGCAGTCAGGTTTTCAGTGGCACCCACAGTGCCTTTCCCCCTGTTTTTCTCAGCCCCATTGGGAACTTTTGAATATCTAGGAATATGTCATGTTCCAGAGAGTTTTCTGCGTCTCATGTGATACTGAGCCTGATTATCTTGTTGGAGATTAGCCTTCTGTGTGTTAAATTGCATTCTAGTCAGTGCCTAAAGCCTGTCTGTCTGTGAAGCTGGGCTGTGGTGTATTTGATACTGTTTGTAGAAACAGCCACAAATGATCCCTAACCCAAATAACAAAGTAAATAAGCAGTGATTTGAAAAATTTAATTATTCCTGCCAACAATAGCTTTGGAAAGGAAGCTCTGAGGTGAAGGGTGCATTCAAAATCGTTCAAGGAGTCTGTGACAGACGTAGCTTAGACTTCAGAAATTTTTCTTCTGCTTAGCAAAAGCTCCCATTTCCTGAGACTGTTTTGTGCCTCAGATAAGAGAGTACCAGCGAGATGCTGAGGATGTAGAGACACCGGCAACACACGGAACAGTCGTGCCAGGAGAAGGAGCTGTTGCTGGAGGCTGCCCTCTGCTCAGGTCCTCCCTGAGTTGCCCATTGAGCGCCCCAGGGCCAAAGGAAGGGGTGAGCACAAACAGCTTCTCCTTCCCTCACAGCTGACCCGGCTGGCACCGCCTGGAAGAGGGGACATGAAAGCGTGACAGAGAGCCCACGTGTGGTGGGAAAACATCTTTTCCCTGAGGGGAAGGGCCGGGTGCAGGCACTAACCTGTACGGCGTTGTCGGAACGTTACACCAGGTTACACAAGTAGGAACGTTACACAAGGTTTCCTGAAGCATGCAGTTCTCTGCTGTTCTGCCCGAGTTGTGCCAAGCAACTCACTGTGAACGTCAGTAGTGATTAATGAGGGAAAATTCAGAAGCTGTGTTATAAATTTAGAAGCGAAGGCAGAATATAATTTTATAATTTTATAGGAATAAGAACAAGCTAAACAGTGCTTGGGTACGCCGGGGAGTCTTCGCTCCGCAACCGGCGCACACTGTACAAGGCAATACCACTTCCTTTATAGTCTAGCTTAATTACATATTCATAAATGGGCATATTTCTTCCGAGAAGTTTCTACCTCCAAGCTGTGCGGGCGTAGTAGGGCTTCTTGAATCTTCTCGAACCTTCTGGTGTGGTTGGGGGATTCAATACAGGGGTCTTTCTGGAAGTATCCCCTTCTCCCTTTGCCTATGCGCAGCAACAGTCCTCATAACATAGTCTGTGGTTGCAAAACTTTTAACCAACTTAACAACAAAACCATGGCTGCTTCCTTTTAACGTGTATATACACCGCAAAATGCTTGCAGCACATCTGTTTCCTGTATGCCCACACTAAAGGTCACTCTGTTTCACAACACGAATCACCGCTGCATTCCTCACAGCTGTAACACCAGGTTGGTTGTTACGATTTCTGCTTTCCTGCTAACCTTAAACCTTGCTCAGGTAAGTGGAGTTGCTGGAGATATTCAGGCTGATACATCATGAGTTCATTCCAGACCTGGGGTTGGTTTTTGTTAAGCAGGTGCTGGGGTTTGCACGTCCTTCTCCTGGATAGTTTTTGAAGCCTGGCTGTTCGCCGCAGGATAACGCATTTGGTTCCTTTGCTTCTCCTGCCCGCTCTCATCTCTGTGATGTTCAGGAGTTGTTAGTTTTATATCAGTTTCTGGGAGGAGCACATCTATTTGTTTTTATTTAACCCTGTGCAGAGTTTGGATGCTGTGGCTAGGTACACATTAGACGTCCAGGGAGTTCAGCCTGCCAAGCTCCAAGTCTGCTGCAGAAAACAACTGTGTGCAATAAATGAGGAGTTCATATTCCGCTGCTGCTTATGCTTTGTTAACGGATAACCGAGATAATGGAGCCTGTATTCCTGCTGTAGGAAACTGTCTCTCTGTTGGTTTTGGACCAGACGAGCAGTTTTCAGGCTTATGAAAGTCAAATGCCACAAAATTGACTTAGAAAATAGCCAAGGGTCAATTTATTTTGTATTGTAATGGTGGTGTTTTGATTATCGTTGTTCCGGGTGCAGCGATGGTTCGGGGATGGTGTCAGCACACGTGGTTAAAACTGTGGCTTTGCAATACATCAGCGTTTCTTTATGTTCTAATCTAAAGCAAGATAAGGGGGAGCTTAGGTCTGGAAGCACGTATTTTGCAAGATACATTTATTTTGGCTAACTTTAGTAGTCTAGTCACAAAAGAAACTAGAAAAACCTCTGATATGTGAATATTTGCGCTTGAAAATCCTTCCTGTTGCTGAATGAAGCCAAGGCCTGGGACAGGAATGGCCTGAGGCCAGGGTTTCATGTATGCTTTCAGACGGTATTGCTCTGGGAGAGGCAGCTCTGCATCCCCTGGCTGGTTTCTTTCCCTGCCCTCTCCTTGTGATGACACCAGTACCCACAAGTCAGCGTGCTGGGCTGGGTTGGGGCTCCCCAAAGCAGTACTGATGGTAACTGGAAGAGTTTCTCCAGCTCAGACCTCCCCGTAGCCACGCCAAGGCCTACACTGGTGCAAGAAGGGGGGAATACATGCTCAGAGACAACAAGCCTTTGGAGCTGAAGAGGAAGTCTTTTTCCATAACCCCGATTTGTGCAGGTTGAACGTATACGGTCCCAGCGACGAGCCGTGCTTCCCCGACAGTGTCTCCTGGATAAGCAGACTTGGACCTGGCACTGGAGGAGGAGGTGAGGTTTGAGAGCAGCCTGGAGAGAGCCCCTGCACCAGGACCGGCAGGTTTTTGATGCTGGAGAGCTCTGGGCATATGAATTGCAAGCTGCTGGCAGCCAGTGCCCAGAGACAGCAGGCCGCTTCGAGTGCAAAGTCCATCTTTAATCAAACAGGGCTCCTGGTGGGGCTGTTTGCAGAAATTGCGTGCAGGGAGGGGAAGATCATGCTGCTCCTCGCTCCTCCCGCAGCCGCAGCGGCCTGAAGCCCAGCGTGAGCAGAGAGTTAAGCAGTACTTGGGCATCCCCCCTGTTCTAAATCAAGCACAGATCCTTCCTTCGGAGAGAGGACAAGCGTTAAGTCTGACACCTCTCCAGATCTTAAACACCTCTCCCGGTGTGCAGCAGTTGGAAGCTTCATTTGCATTCGCTGTTTTTCTGTGTTCATGCGTTTAGCGGCTTTGGTGCCTCTTCTAGTAACAGCTCTGGTGCTGCCAGCCCCTTCCTGCAACTTCTTGGGTTTTAACTCCTCCCTTGCCCAGCTGCTGGGGGGTTTGTGTTTCATGTGTGTGGAAATAGACTGTAAAAAGGCTTCTGCCATCATAACAATAAATGCCTCTGTTTTTTCGGTTGATGATGGAATGAGATTTTAAATATTTTAAATCTGGCATTAAAACCCCTGAAAATAGAAGTTTTGGTTGTGTGGGATTGTTTCTGAAAGCCAGACAAATAATCCCGTTGGTCATTGCTGTCACTTTTCACGTAACTTCAAGAAAAAAAAAAACAACAACCAAACACAACCAAAAAAATCCCAAACAAACGCAAAGCTAATCTCTTGATGTACAGAAGGGATCTGAATTTGGAGAGGGGACTGATCGTTTCCAGAGGCACTGTAATCAGCCAGTGCAGTGATGTGCTCGGAGGTGTTGGCATGCCAAACCATCTGGATTAAAAAAAGCAGATAATATTGGGTAACTCTTCATGTTGTATATACATCTTGCTTTGAATCGTGTGGGGAGGGTGGGAGTTGTTCAGACATGCGGCGCAGCCGAGGGTGTTTAGTTGTGGCACTTCAGCCACTACTACTGGTCGCTGGCCAGATGGAAAGCTCTCTGTAGGAATGCCGCTTACCTAGTGATTGAAAGTAGTGTCTTGCAGGGTTTAGTAAATCCAGGTTACCGAGGACCATGATGTGGACTGCACACAGATCCTTATTTTTGCCCCATTGGATTTAGAAACAGATCATTTTAGAGTCATGTCGTGTGTAGTGGTTCTTTCTCCCACAGCAATTAATAACCTGATTGTCACTGTAAGTCAGTGTGTTGAGCACAGAGCAGAGATGAGCACACGTGGAGTGAATATCTTTGATTATTTGAACCAGATCACAACAGTAAATTAATTCCTTTGTATTGGAGTTTATCTCAGTTTTAACCGTGTAGCTCCTTCCTCCGGGATGAACTCTGAATGTGTTTCCAGCTGAGGAGCCACAGGTAACTAGGGAAAACCTTTCCTTAAGAAAAGTGAAACATGAGACAGGTGTGTATATATATATATATTCTAGCACAATAAATTAGTCCATATTTGTGATAAAGCCTTGAAATAATGTTTTTTATTACGTCTGTGCTTCTAGCCTTTTAACAGGCCATGACTGCTATGGAGAGGAGCATTGGCATCCTGACTTCTGCATAACTTTGATTTGGCAATAGTGACTCTTCTTAGAGGACTTTACAGAATTAATAGAAGCATCTAAAGCAGACAGTAGAGGGATGTTTAATTTCTTTTTTCAGTGAGGATGCAGGTATCCTGACTAAAGGCACGTTTCATCGGGTTGGCACAGCCATCCAGAAGACTCTTGTGAGTTCTGTGCATCTGCCTAGTAGGCTTTGTGGCTGAGCTGGACTCGGGCAAAACAAGTAGGGTGCTGCTGGTGGGGTACATGAACCTTAGCAGGCCAGGAAATGTGAAATAGGTGACTGAAAAAATATATTGGGGAGCAGTCAGTGAGGAGGAGAGTTAAAGGGGAATGTGCAATGTCACCCTCCTTTTCCTTGCAGTCTAGAGAGAAAGGTTTGCTTCTGAATTTGGTGGCTTCAGTAGGAAAAGAGGTGAGTTTCCAGCTGACAGAACCATTTTCATGTACTGCGACAAAACCTGAAGTTTATTAAATGGTACTTTTCTACAGTGTCTTCGGGTGTTGCTGATAAGATGTTCTGTGTTAGAAACCTGGGAGCACCACAATACTCCTTGACAAGCAAAGGATGAATGATTCACCCCCTCCAATTACTTGTTCAGAGCAGAATTTGACTTAAGCTGTGATAATATGTTGATCCATAAGGTGCCTTCATAGAAAGTAAACTTAAAACACATTAAAAAGTAATCAAAGCTTCATTAGGCAGTGCTGCTACTGCTGTTTGCCAGAAGCTGAGAAGATATAAATAAGGAAATGTTACTTGTCCTCATACTTGACTAATGGGTAAAGGAATTTGCTCTTGGCCACTGTTGGAGAAAAGTAGCTAAACAGCCATTTGATGCAATGCAGCAAGTCAGTTCTGGCCTATTTATGGCCTTTTAGTTTCTTTCTTATTAAAATTTGACTGTAATAGAGCTTTGGCAGAATCAACTGTATTGCACGTCTGACGCAAGACTAGCGACACTCAAAAATCCTGCTGCGACGTTAAACTCAAATCCTGCATACATTTAAATGAAAGAATTGATATCATTTGAGTCCACATATTTTTGACTGTTCATATCATGCAGCACTAACAAAGGTGAATTTACAGATTTGCTTCTGTCAACTGCTCATGGCATGATGCCTACAAAATGATTAAGGGGTCGCTTAATGTACTCCAGCCTTGAGTTCTGCTAGCAGATGTCGACTTTTGTAGACAAATAGCCTATATACCCCAAATCTCCATGTAGTGTAACTGTAAAAAGCCTTTGGGGCCTATTTCTGAGCAGTTGCTTTCCACAACCATTGCACTTGTGCTGCACACTGTTCGCAGCGCTGTACTTACACCTCTGCCTGAAGTGGTGGTGTTCAAGGTTAAAAGTTTTAGAACAGCGTAACAATATTATGCTTAGGTCAAGAAAGGTGTTCTTTGTCTATGTTAAAGCCAAAGGCATCCCTCGTCAGAAGAACAAGTGAATAGCCACCTTTGAGCAAGGGCATCCTGGAGCCATTAGAGCTTGCAGAGGGTACATTGCCAACTTGGCAAGGAAACTCAAGGTCTACGTATCCTTGGCTGAACTACCCTCATTCTAATACTAAAAATGTGGCCTACAGGTCAAGAAGACCCTTGCCCAGGTGAAGACCCTTCCCCTGAGCAGATGTAGTAGTAGAAGTATTGTGTCAGCAGTATTAATTGTAATGTAAATTACTAACCAGTCATTGTAGAGAGGATGGACTTGGAGAGTTACTAACTCTGCAAGTTTTGTGTATAAATACAGTGTGAAAAGTCCTGTTGGTGTGCTTGATTTGTGGGAAACCACTGAGCACCTAGGCTGGAGCAACCCTAAAATAACAAAGCAGTTCTGAGTGTGTGATCATTGACCTGTTGCGCATCAGGTGATGAATCTGCTTTTCGGACACCAGTGTGACACTGAGCACTCCCTTGGATCTCCCCTGGGTGGGAAGGAACGCTGTCCTGTCTGCATCCCATGGTGATGGAAACCAGGCATTAGTGGTATTTACACCATTACCTTTCCTAAGTGTGTATTATACTTCATGAGGCACAAAAGTCCTTGCCTTGAGCGTAGGCAGTGTGTCCTGTCCCACCTTTCAGGCTCATACACGTGTTGCATTTAAGATAATGAATTAATTTGGTAAGAGATGAATCCCCTTGTGTTCTAGGGGGTCCTCAGAGATTAGAGAGGCTGGGGGCAGCTGGACTTGGCTCTTAATAGTTACGCCATTTATTGCTGTGACTCTAGGCCTGACAGGAGATGCACAAACAGCCCGTAGGCTGTAGGTCTGGTTGCATTCAAGAGAAGCAGTCGGGGAAATGAATAGTATGATTGATTCTTATGCACCATCTACAGATTCTTTGAGGTTGTCTATGATAAATGCACAGACTGCAGGTTGGCTCTCTAGCACTACACACAGAAAACAATTGCAGTCACACACACTTAATTCCTGGGTAATCACTTGGCGTGTAGCCGAGGGCCCAAGTCTTACCAAAAAGTGTCCCTTCTTGGGGGGAGGAGTGTGAGGAGCACAAACCCGTTGATTTGTCTCTCCAATTTGGTGTCGGATTGTCATCCCTTCAAGTTAGATACAAACTCGGGGTAGTATTTATCTAAGGGTGTGTTTGTGTGAGTGGGTGGGACTGTGGTCAAGGTTGTTTCTTGAGTAGCAACACAGCACATTCCTTGGTGCAAGGTGTGTGCTGGTTTGGTGGGAAAAGGGGAAGAATGAGAGGTAAGTTCTGCAGAGTTCTGCGAAACAGTCCTTAAGAGACGAGGAAGAGCAGGAGATAAATCTGCATAGTTGTGTCAAATATTCCTTGAGAAAAGTGGAAGAACGGGACCGTCCGGCCTCCACCCCGCTTCGCATTCCTCCTCGGTGCCACGGCAACACAAATCACTGGCTCTCCATCCCGTCCTGTGTTTGTTCCGGGCACCGTGTGTTAAGGAAATGTGTGTTTTGCAGTTTTTTCGTTGTTTTGCTTTTCCCACACTTCCAACAACGCGTGCACCGTGTGTGTCCGCACGTCCGTAGCACAAAGGCAGCTGGTTCCTTGAACTTCAGGAGAGTCAGGCAGTTCGGGACCTGCTCTGCAGCCTGCCTTGCTGGGCTGCACCAACTGGAGGAGCCAGGCCTGTCTTACTGCCAAGGGGGCTAAACGCCAGCTCCCACTGCGGATTTTATTCTCTTTGCAGCCTGTGTCAAAGAGTAAATAAAAGCCACTGGAGTTGGGTCCATGAGGGCCTTGGGCTCCATCGAGAATCCTGATCCCCAGGACTTTAGTACATGGAGGTGACCATTAACTTTCATGTTTGGCTCTTCTGGTAGGAAACAACTTGTTGAATGCACTAGGATTTTTGGCTTGGGTTTTGTTGGTGTGGGATTTAACAAATTTTTAGGCCCTGGGTTATTGAATGAGTACAGTTACAATGGCATTATAATCCATAAGAGAAGCTTTTAGTTTTGTTCTCACGAGTCAGCTTTTCCATTTATGTAACTTTCTACTGTTTCTGGAGCAATTTGTGGTTTTGTTTTGGGAAGGACAGACTTTGTTCTAGCTGTTATCCCTGGCTTGTGCTGCAAATCTGGTCCGTGGTGTGGTACCTTATGCCTGGATGATGCCCCGCTGCAGGCAGACCATGTGCTTCCAGGCGTGATGCGACCTCCAGGTTACGTTGCAAAAACATTTCAGTAGCCTGGATTTTTCCCCAAACCTTGCTGTTGAGTGGTGGTCCTTTTACATCCTTTCACCCCAGGACTTTTTCCTGCTTTTAAACAGTTTCTTCCAGAGCCACACATGAAAAGCGGGAATCTGGTCGCTGCTCTCGCAGCAAGCTGGGGCTCATTCCCTCCTGCCCTGGGTCTCCGGCTGGCACGTGGGGCTAATGCAGCCCAGGGTCAGTGGGTGCCTGGTGGCGAGAACCATGTCCAAATAAACAACTTCTAAGCTGTTTGGGGCAAGCCACATCAAGAGAGAGCTGCTGTAGCAGCTATGCAGGATATGCCATGGGCTTTCCCAAAGGGCCCTGGAGGGAGAGAGTAAGTACATATGGAGCCCATCTGGACACTGCCTAGTTTCTGAGGAAAGAAAAAAAAAAAAAAAAAAAAAAAAAAAAAAGGCAGCACAAGTACAGAGTGAGCTTTTCCAGCCCCCTGTGTTTGATTTAGGTCGCATAAGTTCACGGTGGTTTTGCTATGTTTGTCCTCAATCTCATTCCTTACAGACCAGAAACCAAGCATTGGGAGCGAGAATGATGACATTGCTACGTGTAATGCTCGGCTTAAAATAGCCTGAACAAAGAAGTGGTTTGAGTTCTGTAATGATAATTGCCCAGACCTAAAAATAGGTCGATATTCTACCAGGCAGAGAGAAGCAAGAGTGAGACACGAATTGCTGGGAGAGACCTCAGAGGCAGCCTGCAAGGTTCTGATCAAGCAGGTCATTGCTGTAGGTGCCTACAAGTTTCCCCACCCTGTGACCACCATTTACAGTGGATGGTGGCCACCGGCACCACCAGAACTGGCACTTCTGAATTTTAAGCTAATGGGGGGGGGGGG
>NW_020799100.1:21565686-21586197 GCF_003259725.1 Athene cunicularia | reverse complement strand
GGGGGGGGGGGGGCAGAATGTGGCTTTTTAATTAAATTAAAAACAACAAAAACACTTTATACAAAAAACCCGGCTCTTTGAATATTACAGCAAAACCAGAGAGAACTCTGATGGAGGCCAGGACCAAGCCTGCTTGGAGGTGGTTTTCTCTGAAGGCAGTCCTGCTGTAGTGTCCTGGGGGTGGAGAACAAGCTTAGGGGGGGGGCCGTCAGGAATCCATGACATTTAGATGCTGCATAGCTGAGCTGCCTGGCTGTTTAACTCCTACAAATTATGTTGTACTGGGAGGCGAAATTATAAGCATTTCGCAGCTAGTTTGCAAGTATTAACTTCTGCATTAGCAACTCGCATGAGGAAGGAATTATCATTTTAGAAAATAGATGAGAAATGTTAAAAAAAAAAGAACAACACCACTTTTTAATTTATTTTTTTTTTAATTCCGAAAAGCACCTGAATAGCTCTGGTGTCAGCCAGCCACAGCGGCAGAGGTTGGCCAGTCCTAAAGTCAGGGTGTGCGGCTCAGCCAGAGGGCTGCCCGCCGGCGCCTTCCTTGGGCTTGGCATCAGCCCGGCATTCCTCGTGCTGCCCCGCTCCCTCCAGAGACAACCACTTTCTGGGGATTTTCACCTCGGCTGCAGTGAGCAAAAGGACGGTGCTGCCGGCAGAGTTTGCCGAAGATTTTTTACGCTGCGCTTTTTCTGGTTGCTGTTTAAATCGGAGCTTATCGACCTTCAGAAGAGACTGAGCCGTTTGAAGAACTGATGGTTACAAGTCTGGCTACGCTTGGTAGCATCACCTGGGGAGCTGAACTTTTTCACCTTTCTGCACAAAGCAGATATCCCCTGTAATTTAAAGAATTGTCCCTTTAATGATGAAACGGCGCGTTGAAAGTCATCAGGGGCTTAAAATGCAACCGCTTTAAAGGTGATATTGCTTTTCCTTATCTAGAACGCAGAAGGCTGGAGTTGGACATGGTAAAAAAGCCTTTTAAAGCTGTTTTTGTCTTTAAATTGCGAAGTGAGCAAGATCTAGATTGGCTCTAAGGTGTGGCTTCAGTGCTGTCCTGGTGCTGTGAGAGGCAGCACAGGCCACGCACCAGCAGGAGCTGGATGCTGTAAAGCAATGCTATAGCCATGGCTGGGAACTTCATAGGAAAGCTCTTTAAAGTTCTTTTAAATCCTCACAACAGTGTATGAGCCATTTAATCGCATTTTGGGGGAAAAATAACCAACCAAACCTGTGTTTTTTCCCTTCATGGAGGTGAGGACACAGGACCCACAGAAACAGCAGAGAACGCTGAGTGCCAGAACAGCAGAGCTGTAGCCACTTCCTCGGCTTGGGAAAGTTTGTTATGTGATCAAAACAGCAGCACTCAAACTGTAAACTTACTTAGGGTTTCAGTGGTCCATAAATAGATTTCCAAAACATGTCTATTGTCCAACAAGGAATTTATTTATAGTCTGAAGAAAATAACAAGACTTAAAAAAAACCCCAGAAAACCCTCTTCGCCAGCAGTGCAAACTGGGCTAGTCTTTTGAATGTGTATGCCTGTGTATACCAAATAAGATAGAAACTTCTTTGAAGTTCATTTAAATAAAGTATTTAACTGTTTCCTTGCAGCGGGGCAGTGCTAAGAGAGGCTGGCTGTTGGACAGACCTGGCTGGAGCTGGGGATGGAGTATTGCCGCTCGCTGGACCAAGGTCCTGCAGCATCACCTCTGCCTCCTTTCTATTTATTATCTTTTAGTTGAGTTCTTTTTTTGCTTTATTTTTTTTTTCTCCTTCAATGAGTAAAGATTCGGAGGAGAAAAAACATACCGAGTCTGAAATGTTGCAGCATTTTCTGGAAAGTTCTTGGCCCGCTTTGGGGTTAAAGCTCCATTTTTGATGGACTGCAGTTTGTTGGAAAACATCACCTGTCGCTCCTCTTGGCAGCTTTGACGTGGTTTCTCTTGCGTTACTGATGTCATCCACTGATGTGAGTTAGAACAATAAATTTAACCTCCGATATATATTCAGTGAGGGACAGCATTTGTTCATAATGCTGAAGTACTCATTTTCAGAATGTTTTTCTGTGCATATCCTCTGTTGAAAGCTTAATATTTCATGATTGGCTTGTAACTGGAAAGGAAGATAATCTTAAAGGATATCAAGGATATCCACAAGGATTTCTTAAAAAAGAAAAAAATCTTTAAAAAGTCTGCTGGAAGCATCAGCTTCTAATGTTGCTTGTGCGAATTCTGTATGCAGAAGATTACAGCTCGGTGGTGAGACTTTGCTTCGCTGCCAGTAACTTGCCATAAAGCTATTTCTGTCTCTGGAACAGACATTGAAAACCAAAACAAAGTGAAAATAGATTCATTTTGGTTACGTTTCCTTCAATGTTATCTTAGGAACATCAGCAAAAAGTATAATGTTTCTGCTCACCTGAGGAATTTTAGATGGTTTTCCCCCAAGAGTGCCCTGAGAAACGTGAACCAGTGTGTTCAGGCTGAGGAACCAGGTGTGTTTTTTCTGGGGTTTGGTAATAAAGGCATTTTTGGACAAAACTGGCTTCCATGTGGAGGTTATTTCCCAAGTAGGGCAGCGGTGAGCTCCAGCATGATGCAGCCCTTCCTCTTGCAGTACCGACGTCTGCTGCTCCCCACCCCGACCCTCCTCCATCTGTCTTTCTTTCTCCATCTCACCCCTGGGATTTTGCCCCATCTCCATCCATCCACTTTGCTGATCTGCTCCTGCCTGCAGCCTCTTCCCTTCCTTGCAGTTGTCTGCCCATCCCTGTCCGTGATGTCTGTTTGTGTGCTCCTGTGTCTGTCCATGAGCCCTCCCACCCCTCCAGTGCTGGTCCCCCAGGCTCAGGATCCTGCCTCAGCGCCGTGGCCCTGGGCCCCCAGCTCCTGCTCTGCCTCTCTCTTGCCCTGCAACGTCTGTCAGGAACTCTCAGTATAAACAAGGATTTTCGTGTTTGCAAACTGCGGTTGGCTGCAGCCAGCAGGCCAAAATAGCTTCAGACATGACAGTTGTTTGCGTAGGACGAGGTGCGGGATCTGGAAAGGCGCTGGCTGGTGGCCATGCCCGGTTAGGCAACCGGGAGAGGGTTGTTTTGGGAAGCGAGTGCTGCGTGTTGACAGGCACATCCTGAAGAAAGGCTCCTTCCCAAACATGGGCAGCGGGAACCATCTTCCAGGCTCTCGTCCTGAGGAAAGTGTATGCCCTTTTGAGTAAGACAAAATACCCTGAAGCAGCAGCAGACATCTCTTGCTCTATTTTAGGTACTTCCCTCCCAGCGGTATTCCAGTGCCTGAGATTAATTGAAATTTTCTATATAAAGTCCCATAAAATAATGCGATCTGGCAGCTCGGTGTCTGCTCTGCCCAGTGGTTGGTGCCATGTTTCTCTGGAGTATTTAATGTTCTCATGTAAGTGCTTGTCATCGTGGTTGGAAGACTTGTCTTGAGAAGCTGGGAGGAAGACATTGCCTCTTAATCTTCCAACTTGCTTTTTTTTCTTTGGCCAGGGTTTCAATCTAATATTACTCATGTATCAACACCAGGCCCTTAATTTTCTTTGCAGTTCTTTAGAGAATTACCTCCTTTGACCACAGACTGAGAGGCACAGACACCAAAATACTGTGCTTGCCTTCCACACGGTGCCTTTTCGAGCAGAAAAAATATATTTCCAGCTTCGCTAGCTCTTCATAAACAAGCAGAGAGGGGTCATCTGCTGTGATGGCCCTTTGGAGCTGCAGTTGTGAACTTGGGATCTGACTGTGCTACCTGTAGCCGAAAAAACAGCCTGGAGATTGTCCTTGCTCCACAGAGTTGGGAGAATGAGCAAAAATAGAGCAAGACAAGCAAGGTGGCAGTGCACAGAGAGATGGTTTGCATATGTATATCTAAGAGGAAAACTATTTTGGTTCATCATATGAAATAATGGTAACACAGGGTAGCCAGAGGCGTTTTCTTCATGTTGAAGAAGCATCGTAATGGCTGAGCTAGTCCGGCGCTGTCAGACTGGGTGCTGCACGGAAGGACTGCGGGGTCTGCCTGCGAAGGGCTGCACTGAGACCGAGCTGAGATGCCGTGGGGAATGTGAGGAGGTGTGTATGGCCAGGAGGCAATCTCATAGTGAAAATTATTTAAAAAATAAAGAGACTTCTCAGGAGATCAAAATCCTAATTATTGTCAAACTTAGAGCTCTTCTTTTACATGGCAGAGGGTATACTTTAATAGTAGATGGGGTAAAAACTTGGTTTTCTTTTTTTTTTTCTTCAATTCTGGGACTTCTCAAGTGTGTTCTCGCAAAGCAGCAGATTTTGGACAAAATTAAGGACTTGAGACTAATGAAAACGATCTGGATCTGTAATTTACAAGTGGTGGGAAACGATTAATTAAAACATAACTAGTTGGGGGAAAAAAAATTTCTGTTTATTCCCAGGTCAGTATGTTGCCCTAGGTGCTGCCCACTGGCAGAGGAGTTCACAATGACAAAGACCTTGCCCTTATTTTAGTCCTAGACAATAGTTCATGAAGGAAGTGCTCGCTTTTTTTTTTTTTTTTTTTCCCCCCTCTGAGCTGTACTGCTCCCTCCTGCTGTGACCCCTCTTATTAAAGGCAAGCGAAGAAATCTCTCAGTAGATTTGAGTCTGCTGAGAAATGTTTTTCTATACCGACTATAACATGAATTATTTCCTCGGGGTGATATGAACTTGTCCGTTTTTATTTATTTTTAGCCATGACGGACATTAGCTAATGCCCAGCAATATTCTTCTCTTTAAGGGTGCAAAGGCAGTCACTAATTGAGTTTGGCAGCTCCTCTGCTGAGGTGTTAGGAGGAATTTCGCTGGCTCTTGCAGTCCTGGGCAGGCGCCTTCCCTGCTGGAGCTGGGATCACATTTTTCCTCTGTCAGGAGAGCAGCGTTGGTCCCTTTGCACTACGCGGAGCTGGATGCAGAGATCTATCTATCCATTTTTTTAAAAAAAACCACCCCACCCACGATCTAGTTTAACCTGGACTGGTTCCTTGCCAGGCAGGCAGCAGTGATGGCTCCAAAGGAGCTGCCAAAGAACGAGGCAGTGGTTGCTTAAAGGCTGCCAGGGCACAGCCGACTCCTCTTTGGAGATGCTGATGCCTCCAAGCAGTTGGTGCTAATTGCTGTAAGGGACCTCAGACAAGAATGCACCCGAGGACATAATTTTTGCAACTGTGATGGATACATCCCAGGAAGGGCAGAGAAACCAACAGACACCTGTGGGAGCCAAAGATAAGAAAGCTGAGAAACTTTACAACCAGAGCAATAAGCCAAGAGGAGGCCTTATACAAAAAAACCCTCAGAGTTTATGGAAATCACGCTAAGAGGCACCTCTTCAGCAACCACTAGGGACCACCACAGACCACCAAAAACCCCCGTGGAAGCCCCTCAGAGACCCTTCCCCGAATTTTAGTACACTTGTGCAATGTATTAACGTATGCATTAGATCTTCTGGAAATCGGTGTGTGCTTGTCAGAAATTCACAGAATCCCAGAACCATCTGGGTTGGAAAAGCCCCTGCAGCTCCTCCAGCCCCACCATGACCCTCACCCTGACGGTTCCCAACTCCCCCAGATCCCTCAGCGCTGGCTCAGCCCGACTCTTCAACCCCTCCAGGGATCCCGGGGACTCCCCCCCTGCCCTGGGCAGCTCATTCCAACGCCCAACAGCCCCTTCTGCACAGAAATCCTTCCTCAGAGCCAGTCTACCCCTTCTCCTCCATGAATATTCATTTCTTTTATTGTATATAATCAGTGTGCCCTTGTCTTTCAGCGTGCACCTTTGGTGGAATGATCCCCCGTGCATCCAGTGCTGCGATACAGGCTGCCTGCCTTCTCAAACTTCACACTAAGTCTCAGAGGGTTCTTTAGAGATTTACAGTAACGCCGCCGCTCTGTGCGCTCCCAAACCTCAGCCTTCCAGGGCAGCCCTTTTCCTCCACAAAAACCTCGCAGCCTCCCTCCCTCCCTCCCTCCCTCCCGGTCCCGGCCCAGCTCTGCTCCCCAGGGCCGTGGGCTGGGTGAGCCGGGGCACAGGCTCCATATTTGGCTCTCAGCTGGCTGTGCCCTGACCCCGGCGCTGCGAGCCCGGAGCTGCTTCTTCTCCCCTGGCCGTATATGGAGAGGCTGCTCGGGAAGCTGGTGGCTGACCTGAATTGGAAGCAGCCATAACATCTGTATGAAAAGCTGCTTTTGTTGTACACTGAGCTAATTAGGTTAAAGCCAGGCCTTGGATTGGTTTTGTAGCGAAGGGAATAATTTGAAGAGAACAGATTTCCCATTAAATCCCATTTTTTTATTGTTTGTCAGGATGCGCATGGTTATAATTTCCTTTATGGTGGTGAAGTCATGCAGAGGAAGGACAGAGCATAAACAGAACATCTCTGTATCAGGAAGTCGGTAATTCATATATGACAGTAATAAAAACCACCTTTCCTGTGAAAAGCCACCCCAGTCCTTGCCACACAGATCCTGCTTTTCACTTGGGTGCTGTGTGAGTGTGCAGAGGAGGGGCTGCATCGGGTGTGGGGTCGCAGTCAGCCCCCTGACACCTCGAGACAAGCAAGGTGGGAGATGTGTGGTCACAGCTCTCCAGAGACCAATCCTGCCAGTGCTGAAGAGGGTTGGTTGGTTTTTATTTTGTCCAAAGAACCAAGAGCCAAAGCTACTTTGAGATCTTACTGTTACTGATGACTCCATGAGATCTGCCAGAAGTCCCCTACCCGAGGAGGACAAAAACCTGGACTCTGAGAAGGGCTGGTTCAGCCTCTGCTTCCAGGGACACAAAGGGAAGGGGTTGTACCTCAGATGCCCCCCCAGCAAACTTCACTGCACCTGAGAAAAGAACATTCCCCTGAGTTAACTGTAAAGCCTGGCCAGTGCAGCCTCTGCAAGGGGATGCTCACACCTTTGCTTTTGGTTGGAGACCCTTGAGATTCACAACACTCACATGTGTATAGGGACAGTGTATTTCGACTTCAGCCTGTTGAATCTTTAGAATGTACTTTTTTATTCTAAGAATTTTCTTACTGCTTCCATTTCAGCCCCTTGTTTCTGCATTGAACCCTGGATTTGCATAATCAGCATCAGAAAAAAAATGGTTTGACTGATTTTGTTTTGCTTTCTCTCCCCCCCTCCTTCTTTTGCGACAGATTAAAAAACAGCAACAAGATGTGTTAGGTTTCTTGGAAGCCAACAAAATTGAATTTGAGGAGAAAGATATCGCCGCCAACGAGGAGAATCGGAAATGGATGCGCGAGAACGTCCCTGAGGACAGCCGGCCAGCGAGCGGGAACCCTCTGCCGCCCCGGCTCTTCAACGACAGCCGGTACCTTGGGGTAAGGAAAGGCTCCAGCGCTCCATCTCTTCTCTTCCCAGGCCTCTTACTCACTGCCATAGTCTCTACTTTGCTCTTGTGATCAGCCAGAAAGGACTTGGCCAGCTGTAGGTTCAAGCGTGCAAACCGTGAAGGGCGTGGAAGGTGTTAGACATTTACCCCTCCTCTGGGCTCTTTATAATAATTCATCCCTGAAT
This sequence comes from Athene cunicularia, assembly GCF_003259725.1. Lineage (NCBI taxonomy): Eukaryota > Metazoa > Chordata > Aves > Strigiformes > Strigidae > Athene > Athene cunicularia. Next base: position 21,578,634 of record NW_020799100.1, on the reverse strand, counting down.
ATTCCAGTTCTGATGTAGAGGAGAGTTTAAAATTTGGACCTCCTGGCTCTCAGATCATTGTGCTACTTACTGGAATGAGCCTACCACCACCTTGCAGCGTTGTATATATATATATATTTTTTTTTTCTTTGTGGGTTTTTCCCCTCTTACAGCTCTGAAAGATCACAGAGATTTTTTTAATTCTCGTGTTCACCGTGATTGTGAACTAACACTGCACAGAAATCTGGCACACTTGCACCAACTTTATGTTCTGTAGCTGTTCTGTCTCTGTGGGGTTTGCCGATCACTCCGTGGTCTGTTCATCCTCCAAGAGAAGTGCTCATATGCAGCGATGTCTGCCATGATCATAGATCAGTTTTCTGATCCTCCTTGGGATCAGTTTTTCTGTACTGCTTGCAAAATAAAGGCTGTTGCAGTTCACTCATTCCAGTGCCTTGAACAGATTAAAACTCACGTTGCAAATACAATTCCTACTTGTCATTATTTTAATGCTTGATCAAAAGTAAGTTGCCCTGCAGCACTTCTGCTCAGCAGGTCATGCTTGAATGATTACTAGATTAACTGTTAATTTTATTTTTAAAACTTAGTATCTTCTGAAGAGAGCTCGCAGTATGCATTCCTCTGGTGCTGTGTGTTGGTTTCTAAGTCATTTTGCAGTCTTCATTCTGACCTGCAAAGTCTGTAAGTCAGAACCTGCCAGTTCTGGACCTTTGCGAGGTGATTCTATGGCTACTGAAAGAAATTATTCCCAAGGTGCCAGGAATTTTTCTTGCTTGTAATAAAAGCAGAACCTGAAACAATATCCACAGTGAGCCAATCCACCACTTGGCTCTCAGAATTTTACTGACTGTGGTTGTGATGTGGAAGAAGGTTGCTTTGAAGAGACAAATTTAATTGATCGATAGTTGTCTGCAGCTGAAAGCTGAGAAGGGGCTAGTTACAAAGAGCTGAAAACTGTGTTCGGTTCTTTCTCTTTAAAAACAAACAAACATACAAACAAAAAGAGGCAAATATTTCTGTACCAGTAGGAAGTTCAGATGCACTAGTATCACCTTTCTCCCTCGGTGTACCAGAGCTTTAGGGATGCAAGCAGATCCCCTGACAGTTGTCCTTTATCAGTGACATGTTGCCAGATTTGTGGTGCATTGCTGCAGCTCTGCAGTGGGGTGGGACAGGCACAGAAGTTGCTGGGTGCACCTAGATCTGGGTGCTTGCTTATCCGAGATGCATCTGATGTATCCCCAGCTGCAAACCACGACAGTTCTCAGTACAAGAATTTTGGGCAAAGGACTATAGATGCTTCAGAACAGTTCTTGCTGTGAGTTTATTTCATCCCCAGAATTTTGGTTGGTGCCACTTAGAACACTCGAAGTTTGGTCGGTTTGTAGCTGGATTTAAGTTACCACAGTTTGGCTTTCAGGAAGGTAAAAGTTAATTCTGTGCCCGCACACTTGAACCTCTTTATGTCTTTATCTGATCCATCTCAAGCATGAACTTCTCTGTTCGATCTGGTGAAGCATAACAGGCAGAGAAAGGAGCAAATTGACTTTTCTTGGCCCGTGCACAGCAGAAAGGCTGTAACTGTAGATGCTGTGCAAGTTGTCCTGAGCCCTGCTCCTTAGTCACAGGCATTCCTTTCCTGGGAGACGCTGCGCAGCAAACTGCCGGACTATGCACTGGCAAGATAAACAACCCCTTTGTCATCAAGCCGCTCCAGTAGTGTCAACAGAAGGGCTTTGGGGAGGATTTAACATAATCATGCACATTTTTATCAAACTATAATAGCAGCCGAATGCAGTGTGTACAAATCGAAAATAACGTGACATCCGTGACCTCTAGGCAGCTCGAATCCTCCATTCCCTGCACTTGCTGCGATTCCAACTGCAGCAGCCTCTTCTTAGAGCTGCCCCTGCTCTGAACACGCTGCTACTTTCAAACAACACTTGCCGTTTCTTAGGCTTTTGCCTACCAGACAGACAGGCATGTGAAGCAGCGTGCCCTTAATGGCAGCTCTCCTCCTGACTTCAGCCCGAGACTGAGCCTGCTCTTAGCTGCTGCCTTGCCTTGGCTTTCTCAGCTGTGACTCCTGCATCAAAACACCCCCCAGGAAAGCTGGAGGAGGCTGGTACTGCTGCTTCGGTGGGAAAGGGCCGAGAAGGGAAGTCATAGGGCAGATATGTGCTGAGTTTGGAAATTGGAGGGAGGGAAGTATGCAGTAACTCGGACAACAGTGGACTTGCACAAACCTTCTGGCTTCGTTTGGTCAGTGTTTGGCAACTGCTGCTGCTGAGCCACACTGGGGGCTTTTCGCTTGCTCTTCCCTCACTCAGCAGACAGCTAAGCTGTGTTTGTACTCCATACAGCGCTGCAGTCTGCCTCAAATGGAAAAAAAAAAAAGGCAGAGAAGGAAGCGTTGGTATTTATTTTGTTATTTCATTGCTTTTACCTTAATTTCCCTGGGAAGTGGCTGCGTGCACGTTTAGAGCAGCTGCAGTGCACTGCGAGTACAGTGGCAGTGCCACCCAGTTCCCTCCAGTTGCGTAGACTAATCATTAATGGGAAACATGATGGGAAAAGGTGGACTCTCACTTTACAGGTTTCAATTTAACAAGTTTAAGAGTTAGTGTCCATAATTGGCCAGCTGCCATTCCTAATCAGTAATTAGCAATGAGCTCTGGGGATGCGGTTCTGATGACAGAACTAGTGACCACAGCCCCCTTGCTGTGGAGACTGTCCTCTGGGAAAGGCAGAAGCACCTCACAGCAGCACCTTGTTGCTACAGAGAGTGACGCTCCCAGCTCGTCACTTCTTGGACAGTAGAGTTTAGATGGTTTTAGTGCTAATGCTAAATCTCTGAGGTGACACTCTGCGTTTTGCGTTGGGCCACAGGAAGCGGTTTGCTCGGTGCAGGTTGGGTAACACACCAAATGGAGCTGCGATTATTTCTGACGGTTCGTATTTCTGTCTTCTGTTTCCATCCCGCTCCCTGACTCCCGCGGTGAAGGACTATGAAGCTTTCTTTGAGGCACGAGAGAACAATGCAGTATATGCGTTTTTAGGCTTGACTGCACCGCCTGGTTCAAAGGTAGGTGTGGACATTTCTCGCAGTAAACCCCACCTGTATTTTACACCCTTGTTCTTCTCTCCTCATAGTAGGATATTCCATGTTTTATAGTTGCCCCATTCAGTCTACCTGCTGGTCTGATATTCAGTATCCAGAGACTAACTTTCAGGCTTCAACATCACAGCAACACGCTGGTGTTGTGTGCTGGTTTATTTGGAGGATGTTGTGTTCCCTGGAGGCATCTTCTTCCCACTCCTACCAGAAAACCCCAGCATTTGGTACAGAGCTCCTTTGGTATCCTCACTGCAGAGCCACTCTGCTTTTTTTTAAGTTAATGGAAGAGCTTTTGTTGCTTTGGAAAGAAGAGCTGGGTCAAGTTCTTACCATTGAAAATTTTTTTTTTTTTATTGTACACTCTGGGAACAAGTGAAAGACTGGCTAATATTTGCACTGAAGAACTCACAAGAAATCTAGGTGAAAAAAATTGTCATTTCAGTTCAGTGAAAAAACTGAATTCACATGAAGTTTTATGAGATTTTTATACTAGAAAATACTTGGAAACCAGAGTTGCTCTTTTTGAAATAATGTCTTGCTTCAGAGTAATTTTTTCCTCCAGCTTGTGATCCTTTGCCTTGTTTTCCTTTGCCAGTTACAAACTGGGCTGCTGCTTGGTAGATGCAATGGGCTGGAATTCTCCTTTGATTTTGATAGGATAGGACAAGCCTGCATTATACGTTTCACTTGACAGCAGCAGGATCCTCCGGGTCACTTCCAGCTTTCTTGTTCCAGTGGATAAACACGCCGTTTCCTTTCAACTTTGTTCGTGCAGGAGTTGAAGGTCACGCTGTGCACGCCACTGAGACCTGATTTTAAAGGTGGATGATGACCCACCAGTATTAAGCATTACGAATTGTGGGTCAGACTGAAGCAGTTTTGGGAACCAAACGATTTCTAGCAGTAGCTAGAGTAACATTCACACATGTGAATGGTGCAGTGAGGAAAAAATCTACCTCATACAGAACTGCAGAGAGCAAAACCTGTGCTACGTGCCCCAGCATCACGCGTGGCTGGCGCCAGAAGGCCAGCTGCACATGCTGTGATAGTCATGTAAATCTTATTTAAGTTTCTTGGAACATCTGCACAGCGTTGCACAACAGAGTGTGCAGGATGGAGCCGAGGAGTGAGAAAGCAGCCCTGAGAGCAGGGGAGGCAGGAAAGCCCGTGTGTTTCTCCTCGTGCCCGAGCTCTGTGGTACTGGAGAGCAGTTGCTGCCACGACGAATCAGGTCATCCGTCTCCATAACGTTTATGAACATCGCTGCTTACTTAACCTGCCAGATTGCAGAAGCAGTCTGCGGGGCTATTAGTTGCTCTGATTCTGTCCTAAGGGATGCTCTGATTCTGTCCTAAGGGATGCTCTGATTCTGTCCTCACCTAAGGAGAAAGTGAGTTCTAAAAAGGAGAGATACAACGCAGCTGTGCTCTGCTGAATTTTCATTTCACCACTTGGGGAGGTGCGTTTGAGCTTATGCAAAGATAACCTTTGCATAACTGACCTTGTACCCAGTGCATTCTGCTGTCGGTCTGACTTTTGGTATCCATCCCACAATTACGTGATGTCAAATCAAGCTGATTGCCTGCTGCTGAGGAGGAGAAACTCATTGGTAGTTGCTGAAATTGGCATTTACAGCATAGCTGCGTGCATCTTGGATGGAATATTGTAGTTAATGACATTGCGTCTGCGCATGTTGCTACATGAAATGGAAGGAGCCTGGGATCAACCTGTGTGTGATTGCAAGAGAGGGCCTTGACAGCAAACCTCTGTTAAATGGCATTATGAGAGATTTGGAAAGTTAATTTGACGCTGAACACAAAGGGCCAATATTAGTGCTAACAGAGACGGGCTCAGAACTGAGCATGGGAAAGGCAAGTAACTCTTTACTGAGCCCTGGAGCTTTGGTTTGTGCTTTGGGCACTGAGTGTAGTTGGACCTACAAACTCCGGGAGAGGTTGGCATTAATATAGCTTAAATATCCCTCCTTCAGAATACAGGTAGGTTTTAAAAGGAGAGGATTTAGGGAGTTAAAGGCTGTGACTAATTATTTAAGGACTGGGACCATGCTCCGTGAGGGGTCTCGAGGGAGAAGTAAGGGACAGTAGGAAAGAGGGATAGAGGCAGATCTGAAAAGCGGAGCCTTTCCCGGGTAACTTGCAGGACTGCGCCCAAGGCAGTGGAGTTTGACCTTACAGACAAACAGGTTAACGTATTCTCTGAGTTAGTTGTGCCCGCTTTCCTGGGGGTGAGGGAAAGCCAAGAATCCTCTCCAGGTTACCACTGCCTGTTTGGAAGATAAGTACTTTGTCTTCCATTTTCGGGGCGGGGAGAGGGGAAACAAACCAAAAAAAAACCCCGAACTAGATGTCACTTCTGTAGTGCCTATGACTGGTTAATGGAATTACTACACGGCCAAGGGAACCGTCTCCTCTTTGTTGCTGTTCAAAGAACCGCTTGTTTTCTAGAGAATATCAAACATCCTTGTTTTTTTCCAGGCTTTCTAGTTCTTTTTAATCTTTCCTTCATTCCTCACCTGCCTGTTCTGCCGTGAACAGAGAGGATGCCCTGGCACGAGCAGCATGGGTGCGCGGCGACGTCCCGGCTCCGCTCTTTGACCCGCGGCGTGCGGCCGGAGGAGCAGAGCATGGTCCGGGCCTGAGCCAGCCGTCCCAGCAAAGCTCTTCCCACGGCCCTGACTTAAAAGGCAGCGTGATGAGAGGCACTTGGGCAGGGAGCCAGGAAAACCAGAGTGAGCCACCGCGTCTGAGATAAGGGAGATACGCGTGGTACTTCCTGCTGCGCAGGCTGGGGTCACCCACCGCCTCCCCTCTCTTAGGAGGCTTAACAGGCTTCTTGGAAATTCCCTTCTTAGTCCTTCCTCCTCTTGTTTTTTATTTGTTTAGCATACTGGCTCATGTTAACAACGATACTGTTGAGTCTGTTATTGTCAGTATTTCTAGGCACTCATAAAAGCAAACAATTCCATTACATAAAACTTTAGCAGATGAACTTTTTGCTTTTAAAACGAACCACTCTGTGACTGTTCATTGTCTCGTAGGCCACGTTGCTGCTAACAGATTAATTATATTAATCTTCAGAAAAAAATTCCTTTTGCGTTTCTTCTGTTGTCATTCTGTTCCCATTTGCGACCAGCGTACAAAGGCTGAAAGAAGACTGAAAAATGCAAGCTTTAGGTTTTTAACACTCCTCCTGAATTAGACTGAGGATTGTCAGCTGGTACGTCTGCTAAACCCCTTTAGGTGTTTCTTCAGCTCAGGAGCTTCACAGGAATGTTTTTGTGGAGCTGAAGGTCCCCCCGGAGGCGTGTGTTGGGAGCCCTGGGTGCAGAGGGTGGTGGCAGGCCGGGGAGCAGCTGCCTCGCTGCCCACAGCAGGGACCCGGGGTTCCTCAGCGGGGCCGCGACGGGACAGAGCCGCTGCCAGGCACGACGGAGCTCGCCAGGGGTCCGGGGCTGCAGCAGCTCCCGGCTGTGTCCCACCGAGGGCTTGCAGGCTGCTCCCATCACCCTGCTGGAAGGCAAAAGCTAATTGCGGGTCATTTGGTAGGGTTTAGCTCAGGAAGTAAATTGTGTCTCGGATAAAACCTCATTTTTTTCCCTCCCCTTTTTTTCTTTTTTTGATGTGGAGACTTATTAAGAATACCTTTTTCATTTAACCAGAGTTCTTCAAACAATCTTCCATCTCTAAATAGTTCTTTTGTCCTAATATAAAATGAGGGATAACTTGTTATATCTGATCTTTTGGTTTAAACTGTTAAGGTCAAAATTCACCATGGGCACGGGTTGGAATATTCCTGCAGGTCTTACTTGAGCTAGCTCAGAGCTGGAGTTGAAGCCAGCACCTCATAGGACTTGTTTTATAACGTCATCGTAGGCAGCAGGGACTCAATTTCCTTGAGTTGGGTTCAGTGCTGCTCACCTGGTAACCAGGTACTGCTGCAGTTTTTGTCATGTCATATGCTACCACAGGTATGTGCACGTCGTCACCTTTCATTAAGCACTAATACATGTAATTCTCTTCTGCTATTTCAGGAAGCCGAAGCACTGGCAAAGCAGCAAGCATGAATTTCAACTGCCTTAAAATGTTCTGTAAAGGGAATTTCCACAGCTTTTTATAAAATAGTACAATTGTCTCTGCTTCAAGAAATATAGATGTGATTTCTAACATTTGATTGGTGCTTGCAGCATTCACCGTACGTAATACAAATCTGAACACAAGATGAAAATGTGAACTTAAAGGTAGAGAGCACGGGGTGTATTATTACAAAGTTGGAAGCATAGGAAACTGAAGCAATTAGACATGAACGATTTTCATGGAGTTTAAACTGTCTTGGCAATTTGTTCATTTTGTGTAAACTTCAAGAAACTATTTTAATACTAATAATACAGATGGGGTTATACCTAGAGATCCAACTATTTAAAATATGGAAAACAAGCAACAGCATCTAAAACCTTGTCAAATACCAACTTTAGTGCCTGAGTTGCCTCAAAAAAAAAAAAATGTTACTGAATTAACACAGTAATTTTTCAGTGTCTTTTCTGGTTTTGGATGAAATTGTAGGTGGTATCGTGTAGTATAGCCATTGTAGTCACTTTTGAAAGTTGTGTTTGTTCTTTTGTAGAATGGTTATTTAAGATTTGTATTGTAACACACTGTACAGATGAAAAAAAAAAAACCACAAACAAAAAAACAAAATGCCATGTATTTCTCATTTAAGTGATGCGTGTGGGCTCTTTTGACAAAGAAAAAGGGATTTGGGTAATGGCCAGCCTTTCCGTTGGCAGGTTCAGCACACAGCTGCCTAAGCGTGACTCCATTGCATGTCTGTGGGCAGGATTCAGGGCACCTCAGTGAAGTATGTGCTAATTCCCAGGCGATGTTGCCAATAAGCCAAAACGGCCAGAAATGGCATTTCCTTACCTATGTAAGGGCGAAAGCCTTTGATCTATTTCTCTACAAAACTACCAGTTCACACTGCTTCTAGCGTTAGGCATCTTATTGCATGTTCATGTAGTCATTAGATTCATAGAGTATTTTTTCAAACAAGGAAATAAATGTTTGAATAGCAAGAACTATTGTAATTAACCAAGACTTTTTTTTTTTTTTTTTTTAAGGTTTAAAAACTTTTTTTCCATTGTTATTGCCATATCATGAAGCTATTACAGGAATTGCAAATCTATTAAAGTGTCTTGTATCGGTGAATTTACCATGTGCAATATTAACCTGTCTGTTCTCCCAGTGCTCATGAGATAATCTGTATTTCTTGGCCATATTCTGCAAAAATACAAGCAATTACAAGTGCCCTGAAGGATGAGAAACAGGTTTAAAAAGTGTGAGGGTAATTTAAAATGCATTTTGCACCACATAATGTACTTACTCCCCAGAAGTATCAAAAGACAGCAAGATAATTAGTCCTTGCTCTGGTTAGAGGATCATTCTAATAGCTGTGCACACACACATTTTGATTTTTTTGTTTTATGAAGACGGAGAAGCAGGTGGTGCAGATCTGCAGAAGGCTGCAGCGTACCATCGCCGTGCGGTCCTTTCACACCGATGCTGTAAAACGTGTGCTGTGCTTTTCAGATCCCTTCTGACACGGATTACAGTTCATAGTTTGGGAGTCTGAAATTAGGAGCAGGATAAAAGTGAAAACTCCACGTTTGCAAAGACGTTCTGAAGGGCTGTAATTAAATACTTCCCTCACCAACATTTCTTTGGGGCTTTTGTAGTGCTTCCGTGCACTGCAAGCGATGATTTTGTCAACATCTGGTAAAAGGGAAGTGCAGGTAGTTGCTTTGGTTGGAGCAGCTCTGCCTCTAGACAGCTCGTGATTCCGCAGACGTCTGAGTGAGCAGGATCTAGCGCGGAGCCAAGTTAGGTAAAACGACATTCAGTTCGTGTTTTATCTTTTTTCGATTTGGGAGCCTGGGAGTCAGTCTGAAGCTTGTGCTTATGAAAGCAAGCAGAGTATCAAAAGGCATAGGGATAGATTAATGTTGCCTTACCTTCAAGATTAACACATGCATTTGTGCTTTTTCATTAACAGGCTTTATCAGCAAATATTGAAATCTTGTGAAATTTATTTTAAGATCTTTCGGGGATGGAAGTTAAGTTACATCCAGTGTCTGATTCGTGTTGTCCGCTGTGATTTCATCTTTCTGAACCGAGGTGATTTTCCTTTCTTAATATTGGCACAGCCTCTCTCAGTGTCTAAACTAACGGTCAAAGTTTTGAGAACGTATGTAAGAGTCCTAAGTGAAGTTTTGCGAAGAAAGCGGAATTTGACACACGAGTCACTATACTCACACCAATTTGCTGCGTTTCCTGGGAAAGTATGGTGTAAGTTTTGTGAATTACAGTCATTATTTTGGAGAAGCTGTAATTGGAAGCCGCTGCCAAATTCTGTCAGTTCAGCGACCCAAAACATTCTGAAACGAGGTCAGTCTCTGTTTCTGACGGTCAAGAAAATTGCCAAGTTTAAGAAAGCAAAGTCACTTCCCTCCTCTGGTCCCCCGCCCTTGCCATATGGTAGCGTTCAAACTGTATCAGCATTCCTCTGAAAGCTCTGTCGAGACAGACTGAATTATTTCTTTGTCCGGGGAACAAGGCACCGACACAGACTGAAAAATACCGAAAATATCTCTTTGTTGTGGGACTGCGTGTCAAACTTCCATTCATTTTGATGCAGGTATCTTGCTTGGCTTTAGGAGTGCTAGGAATCTGTTGCCTATATGCTGGTTTTCTGTTTCCCTTACCTGTATTAGATTAACGATGGGAGCAAGAACTGAATTTGTTCATTTCTTTATTTTTTTTTCTTCCTATGTAGAGGGCAGGCATTGAGGATTTAACCTGTATATTAACCATTCCTGTATCATTCCAATAAAATTGTTTTAGAATGCTTTCTCACACCATTGACTTGTTTGCATGTTTTGTTGACGGGTTGAAGCGGTCCCCTAAGTTGAGAGAAGTGGGGTTTTCAAATGAAAATACTGCCCTAAAAGTACAGGATCCGTCCAAAAGTGAACACAAGACATCGCTGCTGCTGCATGTGGAGCCTGTTGGGTTGGATCTCTCTCGCCTATTGCAACTAATGGGTTTTAATTACTTAGGATGCACCTACCCAGAAGAGCCCTCGGAGGTTTTGGGGGTTTTAGGAGAGCGCTGAATACACTTCCTAATTAACCTGCTTTCTCACTCTTCCCCCAAGGCAGTTACAAACCGAAAGCGGACGGGCAGATCAGCTTCACCCCATGCCTGTAGAGCCTGCCAAACACTCTCAGTTGCTTTTTTTTTTTTTTTTCCAATGTGTAATTAATTAGCTTTATGCTGCTCACAGCAGGGGAACCACGTTATTTAATATTTGTGTTGCCAGAGGGCGGCGTTTGATAAATTTTTTAAACTAAAACTATTCGGTTTTACCTTCTCTATTTGCCTGCTAGATGCAGCAGGTACATTGTTTTAAGCTTTACGTGAAGTTTTGCACCACCTAGGAGATCTTCTGTAGAGCTACAGAAGATGCATTCACAGCCCCTAAACTGCTGGAGGATTTGCCCAGATCCAACATCAATTCACCTCCTCGGAAGGAAACTTAAGAACTTAATTCTTTAAAGAATGGTTTGCGAGAAGGCTGCTTGCTTGCCATTTACAGGATCAACTTTGTTCTGTCCGAACAACTAAAGCACAGCCGAGGACCCTCAGTTACACTGATGTCTTTTAATGTTTTTTATTGCTTGTCTCACACTTACTTGCCCTTCTTTAGTGTCTTAAATGGTCCATAATGGAAGAGGAAAAAGGGGGTTTGATGCCATTTCTAAATTACATCGAATCCCATTTATTTTCCCTGTATTTTCACTTCACTTGTATAACCCAGAAAAATCCCTGGTTGTTTATAAAAAGTCTTAAAATCCCAAATTGTTATTCATTAATGTAAAGCTCAACGCAGAGAGTTTTTAAAAATCTGTTTAAAAACCAAACCGCATGTGTGCAAATAACGTTTACTTAACTTGCCGTTTGAGGTTACGGTGGTGTGCACTGTACTAATAAACTTTTCTACCAATTAATCTGGGATTTTATTCATTCCTCATTTAATAGTCTCGATCTGTATGTCATGGAAAATTCTGTAAAGTCTGATTATATCATTCGGCTCGTGTTGCACGTATTTCAAAACACCAGAAAAGTCTTGCAGGACAAATGTGAGGTGGGCAGGGTGGAGGTCGTGCCTCCGAGTCCCTTGCTGAAGGGTTTTTATTCGGAGCGGGGTTAATGTCACAGAGCCCAGACCGGGGTAACGTGAGGTGCAGTTCAGTCAGAAGTAGGCGTGTAAAGGAGTGGCTCCTGAGCAGCTCAGTTGCTGGTAAGAGACTACATATATATATATATTTATTATAGATAAAGATCTGTTCTGTATCCTGGTTTACTTTTTTTTTTTTTTTTTTTTTTTTTTTTTTTTTTTTTTTTTTTTTAACATGAGAAAAAGGTATTAACTAGTCCTGTGCGCTCAGGCCGACAGTTTGAGAAAGTCAAGGAGTAAGACTTAACTAGAACAACGTAATGAAGTTTTTTTCAAAGGATCAATTTAAAGCCATTACCATAATAGATTTCAGACCGATCAGTAACCTGCGTTAAGAACTTTATCAGACCTCATTTCTCCTGTGTTTTCCCCATTCTGGTACGAGAATTTTAATAGCCTATTTAAGAAGAAACTGGGAGAACTCGTTACCTGGGAACAAGCCATTAAACTTTCCTGACTTAGGTAGGTTTTCCTAACTTAGTGTTCTCCTCTTTTGCCAGTCTGGCTTTTCCAGGGTTTTTTGGTGATGTAAATACAAGAGTGGGGAAGTGTTCAACGCTGCCTTGAGGCGTTCTGTGATCAGGTCTCTGAGGAGGACCTGATGCAAGGTGTGAGGGGAAAACAAAGGCATTTACTTATTGCTCGTTATCCATGCAGCCCATTCCAGATCTGCCTACTGGCACTGCATTTCCTCCACGTTCCTTTTTTTTTTTTTCCCTTTCTCACAGAGATTACAACAGCATCTGCGCTGGTCCTGGAAACGGATTACATACACTTGGCATAGAGAAAAAATGATCTGTGAAGCCCATCTGCATAGATCAGGTAGCACTAAGTACACAAAATAATCCCACTCTACAAAGTAACTAATTACCAAGTAATTGTCTTTTAATGAGTTTCCCGCAGAAATATCGTCCATATTACGTGGTCTTGGCAGAATGTTTTAGATTGAGGAGTTCATCAGTAACGATTTTGAAGTCCGTTAGTGACCAGTTTTGAAATGTATTTGGTAACCTGTTAGAAGAGCTTTGGGAAAGGCAAAAGGACTCTACAAGTCAGCTTAAGGTGATGAAGTAGAAATTGCTGTCTTACTACAGGGAGGTGAGCGCTGTCATAGTAAGTTCTGAGTACTCGGAGTGCTCTGAGTGTAAAGTGTATGTATTTAGTATGTTGGTTCATGAATATCAGAGCTGGTCCCGTACACGGTAATTCCTTCTCCCACAGGTTTGTCTGCTGAAGACCTCTTGAGGGACTTCTTCATTTTCAGTTGCTTGGGATAACATCTCAAAATCCTTAAAAAAAAAGGGAAACCATCAACATCATTCATACGATGCCATGAGACCGGTCAGGGTGAGGTTCATGGTTGGGCTGGAGGATCTTCAAGGTCTTTCCCAGCCGAGACGACTCAGGGATTCTGTGGGCTCCAGCTGACATAAACGCGGTTCGTTGCCCTTTGGTAACCGGGAAGGCGGCGCCCGAGGCGCAGGAGCTGCCGGGCCGCCCTCAGGCCGAGCTGAGCCCCG
>NW_020799100.1:21526193-21565636 GCF_003259725.1 Athene cunicularia | reverse complement strand
ATAAGAGACAGAGCAAACTTTGGCATCCCGGGCACTTTCAGCCGTGGAAACACCCCCAGCGGAGCGTGTCCCCGGGGCCGGGAGGTGGCAGCGCAGAGGCGCGGGCCGCGGCCGGGATGTCAGCGCCTCGGAGGCGGCGGCACCGGGGAGCGGCCGCATCTGCTCGGGCGAGGGCGCCTGTGCAAGAAGGTATTTGAGAACTCGAAGCTGGGGCTGTTAAAAGGAAGCACTGCTGGTTTAAGTGGGGAACAAAAGTCCTGCAACAACTGTGCCCGGAAAAAAAAAATAAAGCAGTTCATGTAGTCCATGTCTACTTCGCGTTTATATGCACCTAGAACACATAGTCCGGGCTGGAATAAGGGACTTGGTTTACATGCTGCTGTAGTTCACGTAGTAGGATAACTGTATGGTGATACACAACGAGGTGTTACTTATTTCTTCCGTGTATGAATGAGTAAAAACTTATTTTTCTTTCTTTATACGTCCTGCTTTAAGTTTGGCTTCATGATTCAGGCATGCTTGTCTTGCTGCCTGCTTCTCCAGACTGCAGTCTGTTTTCAGCTTCAGAAATAACTTCTGCTTCTCTTGTGTTCTGATTTTATTTTGGTGAATATCAGGGGGTTTTATTTGGTAAGATCTTATTGACAGAAATACATGAAGTCCCTTGGCTATTGATGCATTTCACACCGGAGTACAGCTGAAATGAAAGGTGGCTTGGTTTTAATCCCTAATTGCCTAACTTGATTTCTTCCTCTCCCTGTTACTCGTGTTTTGTTGAAACTGCCACACACACAAAAAAAAAAAAAATACAGCTGCAGCTGGCACTAATTACAAGCTCAGTGAAGGAGGCAAGCTTTCAAACTGCTTGGAATTTGAACCACCCTGTTTCCTGCCCTCCAAGACTGGAATCACAACCACATCTACCCTGTAGAAATGAGTCGTGTAAGGTGATTAAAAATAAACAACTTTTAAATATGAAGTGAGTTTTCTATAAATGCCGCGGGAATAAAAGTAGCTTTCATTCTGCATCCGTAAAAACTGAAGTCTTTTGTGAAATACAGGTGGTAAAGAAGAATAATTTTAAAGAGTCCATTGGACCTATATGGTCATAGTTAGTTCAGACTGCACATTAATTCATTTCAAGGATACATCATTATTTTACTGCCAAAACATGTCATAAGATGGGTTGCAATCAATATGTTGCCGTAAGGATATCTTTACACTAGTTTTATTTTACTTGCTCCTATCATTACACTAAACAGTTTCTTTTCAAGATCTTTTGTCAAGTATTTGGATGGGATTCAGCTTCTGAATTTTTATTTTTTTTTTCTTCTGAGAACAAGGAAATTTAGAAAAGGCATCAACAGAAAACATTTCAAGCTGTCTGTGGGCTGGAGCTAGCGCTGGGGGAGCGGTGTGGCTCCATGAATGAGCTCGGCTTCAGCCTGTGTGAGGAGAACACGCTAAAAACGTGCTGTGGGAACACCTCTGACACGCCACTGAGAGGGAGGTAATTTTTGAGCCTAAAGCAAGTGGGTTTGGTCAATGAGCAACGTGATTGTCCACAGCTGTCTGATGGCTGCCGCTTTCAGGGAAGCGGATTCTTGCATTTGCGTTTTACAGACAAAATGATATTTCATCAAAATCGTGATGAAGCGAAGTTGTCAACGTCTTCTCCATCAGAAGAAGGTCACAAGACTATAAATTCAGCTCTTTGTTCCAAAAAGGGAAATGCAGTAAATAACACTGCCTCGGTAGGTCAGGTGGGTGATAGAACAACGCTGAACTTCCTTCCATGGAAACATTGGGTGGAATTCAGTTTCAGTTCTGAACAGCCTGGTGAGGTGCAGGCACTCCGATCCCTTGGTAGTCTTTGTTGGGTTTGAATGCTGTATGAAGGCAGTTAGCAACTCTCATCTTTGCACCACAGTCAGAAACATCTAGATTAATTTTTTTTTTTTCACATCCTCTTTTAGATCTACGGTCACTTTCTATTCAGATACCGCGCACTTATCCAGTGGGATCACTTCTGTTTTAAAAGGAAAAAAATGGGGAACTAAATCATGTGTACGTCAGGTTTTTTTCCACACAGACAGCAGTGAAGAAAGAGTATGTAAGAATCTATTTTCTTGGAGCAGCTGTAGTAGGAGAGTTCTGGGCTATGTGATTATCCGCCTCTCTTACCCGACTAGGGTTGGTAAGTCTGGCCTTTTTGTGCTTTTTTTTTTTTTTTTTTTTTTTTTTCTTCCCTTGTGCTTTGTTCCAGAATGAAGGCACCATTTACTTTATTTGAAAGAGAGCAGTTTTGCAAAGATCACCATATTTTAGCTCTGCATTAGCACTAGGAGCATTTTCAAAGCAATACAGCAAAATCTGTCAGCATGTAAGGATCGGGGTACCTGTGTCGTGTTTTTCAGAAGCAAATGAGGCATGCAGCGTTCCAAATTCCATTGATGTTCAGCAAGATTTAGTCTGCCAAGTACTCTTGTCTCTTTTGAAAATGGCACTTGGTTTCCCTTAAGTGCTTAAGAAAATGTTGTCCTGCTTTTTTGCATATGTAAATGGTTCTGTATATAAAGTAAACAGTTATGCTAATGCAACCAGGAGAAGGCTTGGTGTGCTGCCTTTCTTGTCTGCTTTGCTCTCACTCGAAGTCATAGCACAATTCCAGTGTTACCTTCAGCTTCAGGGAGGGAACAGTGCCACTCAAGCTAAAAAAGAGCCTTCGAAAAAAGGAGGGAAAAAAAAAAAAGCAAACGGTTGTACTGTGGCAACGTGTAAATTTAAGAGGGAAGATGAAAATTTCCATCTCTCGAGTAACTGGAGTTTTAGGATAGCTTTCTGGAAGGAGCATTGGGATTAAAAATGTGACCCAGTGTATCAAGCTTCACTGCAGAACAAATAAACCAGAGGATAATGGTTTGCTTGCTGATAGTTAGAAGCAAATGAGTAGAGTGAGGAGGATCTTTCCAGTTCTATATCAAATATCATATTAAATTTGCAGTGGTTTCGTTTGTGAGGGGAGCGATCTAGTGACTTGCATGGCATGGCTCCTGAAATAAATTGCCAGCCCTGTGACAAGTATTAATTGTCTGTGATATAAGTAGAGGTTTTGGTGTATTTCAAACTGGTGTTTGTTGGGAGACTCGATGCGTAATCTTTGGTAAAACCGCCTCATCCTTTCCTCTCCCCTCCCTCTTTCAAGCCCTGAGCACCCTAGAGGTGTGTGGAGGCGCTTGAATTACGCAGAGATTAAAAAGGTGTTGGAAGAGCAGAGGGATTTTTCTTGTGTTCATCTTTCCCATTCCTCCCTAAGAGGAGCGGTGATGAGTTTTTCCTCAGTGAGTTTGGGTCAGACTCGGCTCAAAATGCAGGTTGCTGTTGATTTAACCGTAGGTGAATTACAAAGGAATGGTGAGGAATCATTAAATGTAGTAGGTTATTCTGAGACAGATTGGCTGGCTTTTAATTTTTCCTGGGCATTTCGTAAAACTGGACCCTGTAGATACACAAACATACTCTTTGGTATTGGGGAAGACAAATTAACTACTTACAACTTTAAAAATAACCATTAAGAGGGACTCTAGAAACACTTGCGTGTGTGAACTCCATTTTGGATGTAGTTTTACTGTATTAAAGAACTATCAGCACCTATTGACGCTCCTTGGCACCTCGCAGGAGGGCTCAGGCCCATTCAGAATCAGCCTCTTCAGTCTGAATGTGATCTTGATTTCCTTCCTCTGTCACCTGTTAGAAATTATCTTTCAGGGGAAAAATGTTGATTTGCAACTGCTGGTAGCGATATAGACGAGTAGAATAATTTTGCTGATTTTTACAGCTCATAAGTACGATCTATCTCAGTGAGCCACAATGCAGAAGGGATACCTGGGAACGAAGTGATATTAGAGATAAAGCACTCGGTTAATGCTCTTTCTGTCTCTTCAGAATGATTTTTGTTGACGTAGTATAGAGGTTAGTCTCTACAAGAGGTTAACCTTTGTTGTAGAAAAGCATGCAGTTTACTGTTTACTAAAAATAAATATTCTAGAGAGGAAGAAAAAATCACAGTCTTTATGAATATTACGGTTTTGTTTTTGTTTTTGTTTTTTTTAAATTCCTCTCTGTCCAAATAAGTTTGAGACACTCTGCCTGTCTCTTGCTCGCAGGAGTACCTGGGACTCTGGTGACTGGGCTGTTACTCACACTTGGCGTCATGTTGGCAGAAGGCATCTTAACTAGACTCATCTATAAAGAAAGCTGTCATCAAGATAAGCCTCGCAAATCTCAGGCATCCAGAAGGGATAAAGAAGGAATCTGGAGACAGAAACTTGTAGACAACCCAAAAATTAAAGGCTCTGCTGATAGACGTGAGAAGCAGGAGGAGATCTCTGCTAGAAATAGCAAAATGGAACACAGGAGCGGTCCTGAGCGGAGAGCTGTGAAAGCAGCACCTGCAAAGGACCAGAAAACACTCACTAAAGGAATTGTGTCCCCAGCTTTATGTATCCCCAAAAGAGAACAAAGTGTAGGACAGTTGGATTTGTATAGATCCTGGTCATGCAACAGCATTTATCAAAACTATCCCGACTTACATATTGGGGGAGACCGTGTGGGGGGCCATACGTGTGATTCGGGCTGTGTTCTGGACCGTGCCTGTGATGAACGTCCCAACGGCCCCGTCCTGCTCTCGGCAGATATTCCTCTGGGTCAGTCCCCTCCCTGCGAGCGTCCCCAGACGCTGACTGCCCAGTCCCTGCCTGGGGACGAAGCTGGAGAAAGGAGCATCGTGCTCTGCGAGGAGCCTCTCTCAAACTCCGTGCTCAACAAGTACATGGAAACAAAAGTGGCAGAGCTCTATAAACAGTTTTTTGAAGAAAACTTGACCAGGTGCGGTTCAGTAACAAACCTCCTCACGTGCAGCTTTCTGAGGAATAACCTGAATCAGATCAGCTTTCAGGTGTCACAGGAGCAGAATATCGAATCATCCAAAGCCAGAGAAGTGCTCTTGCACTCTTTAGCTTTGTTTAGTTTGTGCAGTGCTACCAACAGGAGCAGTTCTGAATTTAGTACTCCAAACTTACAAATCTCAAACCCCGCCTGCGTGAAGAAGAGCTACAGGATGCAGTTTACGTCGTGACTGACCAAGAGATGAACAGGATTCGGATACGAATATTTTGCTCCGAGGATTAGGTTGGGAAACGAGAACATTTACACACTACAGGCTTTTTCAAATAAATATTTTAAGTCTTAAACCATAGTTTGTTAGCAGAGGAAGTAAAGGTCGTTATTTTCTTTTTTTCTAATGTAGAACGTGAAATTAATTTCTCTCTAAAATACCGGTTAACCGTATTTTTTAAAATGTCTACGTCCTCCTTCTAAGACTCTGGCCGTATGAGTTATTGGAGTCATGTACCATTGGGTTTACTCCTGCAAGAAAAATCAGTCAAGACGTGTGCTGGTGAAACTCTGCTCGAAGAGACTGAGCCACCCGGCCAGTACCTAAAAGAGTCAAGTTGTCTTTGCTGGACTTTGGATTGGGCTCTGTAGTTGAAGCTCAAGACCTGGACATTCAGGTTCAAATTTTGCTCCTGCAAAGCTCGATCACAGTCCCTTGAAAGAATATTTCTTTGTCTTGAAAGCCTTGTCAGCAGCTGGAGGTGCTGAGGACTCTGGATTATTTTGTACATAGGAAATACGTTGACATGACACAGAATGAATTATTGCATATGTATGTATTGCATAGCTGGAGTAGTGAAAATCTAGGTGAAATAGTTGATCAAGGTTGTAAAAGTATTTGATTTTTAAATAAAACCTTACCTCTTTGATGAAACCCACTCTGCTTTCTGTCAGTATGTTGTTATTTTATGTTCCATTTGCGTTTTTAGTAAATGGATTCTGCTTTTATTTCCTTCGAAATGAAGCACCTGCAACCTTGGCAAGCTGAGACAACCGCAGTGCTCCCGAAAACGGTCTTCAGGCTTTCATCTTCTTCGTTTGGAAATTTAAATGCGGATTTTTGATACGGAAATTTCATTACTGAGCTTTCAAACCCATTTACTTCCTTTTCTGTTAATTCTTCTCCGTAAGTATTTCAACAGGAAATTAATCACTCTGTCACCATTGTAAAATGATAAATGCATCGGACTGTTACCTGGTCTGCAGCTTTCTCCTGGTAAGGAAACCTCTTGCACTGTGACTGAGTACGGTTTGACACACCTGCAGGTCCGGGTTCACAGTTGTGAAATCCAAAATCGAGCCACACACTCTGATATAACTGTGCGCTTTGTGAGGCATGCTGCTGTGCTAGGTAAATCCTTTTATCATGTTCCTCGCTGCGGAGGGGTGGGATGAGCTCTAAAGCAGAGCTGCTCTGTGAAACTGGCAACTGAACAACTGCCATAAACCAAAACCTTCGTCTTTGAGACACATCTCTCGAACTCTGATGCATAATGTGCATTTTTAAAATCTTTGTCAACCCTCTAAGAGAATACGAGGGACCTCGTCATCTCTGGGTAATAATACATCGGCTGCAGACATGTTTGTGTTTGTAAATCAAGGCCTCGACATCTGCGCAGTCCTTTGAGGAGAACAGAGTTGTTGGTTGGGTTTTGTTGGGGTGGTGGGGTTTTTTTGTTTGGTTTTTTTTTTTTAAATCCAGCATCTAGTTGTTGGGCTTCTTTTAAAATCACTCCGAGTTGGCATTGATAATGAAAATATCAGTAGGCTGGAAAGAATGCCTGGGAACTTCGAGAGGGTCTGAGTTCCCAAGGGATTCACCTCGGAGCTCTTAAGTAATTTAGTTTATTAATTAGTTGCTTTTACTGTAATATAAACTCTATGCTGGGGCTTAGAGTTAAAACTGTGCCTGTTTTGGCTTATACACAGATGGAAATTTGTAGAAAAAAGTAATACTGGACTCAATAAGCCGGGCTTATGTAAAGTCTGCACCTCTGTGGCACGGGGCTGCTGTCGGAGGAGGAAGAGGAGGACGTGACTGCCTCTGTGGGCATCGCTGAATGTGGCAGTGTGCGAAATGGAAAGGGAACGTGCTTAAGATTTTTTTTTATTTTTTTTTTTCCTGATGCCCTGTAAGGTCTTTTAGGATTGGTGGAAGTTAACGGCAGCACAGGGCTCGATGACTCTGTGTGCAGGCGGCTGGCGTGTAAAATGGTTTGTGTATTGGAATTAAACCTCAAAGGTCCAAAATAAAACGCAAGAACGAGTCGTTGGCCAACGAAGCTGCTCAGTCAGATGGATGGTCTGAAGGAGCCTATCTGAGCATCGAGCCAATTCAGCAGCTGAGTGGAGGGAATGCCCCGGGTTTTGAGGTGTTTCCCAGCTTTTTTTACACTTTGATCTTGCAGCTGTAGGAAGATGGGCACTCTGCTTCTCTTCACCTGCCTCGAGAGCTGGATATTCATTTCCCTCAGCTGCCTTTGAAAATCCGGTTCCTGCTCTTTATTTCTTACCTTGAACGCCCAACTTGCAGTCTTTTCTGTTATTCTTGCAGGCAGCCTGCAATCTGAGGTAGGCTCTTCCATGAGCGCGTTGTGGTAGGATGGGGATTTTCACACGGATGGAAGAAAAGAGAGATTGCTGTCGTTCGGTGACAGGTGGGAAAAGTGATCTGGGTGACCAAAGTAAGAACCTCTTTTATCCTGATTAAAATGACAGGCAACGACGATTCTGGCTGAGTATGTAGCAAATAATTAAATAAATTTGGGCTCGTACGTGTCCAAGACCTCGGTGAATGTTCCTCGCCTGATCAAAACTTCCAGTGACTGTAGGTGCAAGGAGGGTAAGTGACACTGGAGCTAGTCCCTGTTTTCTAAGAGGGTGATGGGAAAGGATGCTTTGCTTTTATAATGCGTTGCCCTAATTACACGTGTGTCTCATTAATCTGCTCCTCAGCATTCAAAATCGAGTCAGGAGTCCTTTGGAAGAGGCCAGAGGACTTCGTTCAATTCTGGAGGAGTCCAGAGTGGGCAGCACTCTGAAGTCTGCCCTGGCAGCAGTGCAGAGAAGGAGTTAACGGAGGGCGAGAGGGAAAAACACTCCAAAGGGCATCAGGAACCAAAGGGTTTGCAATTAACCTGAGAAAAAAGTGCTCTGTGGCATTTGTGCTGCCTCGCCCCAGCCTTTGATTTCCCCTGGGATGTATTTATAGTTCAAACCAACATCCTGAAAGAAGTTAATTGCACAAGGTTCTTCCTCAGGAAATGTGGAAGTCAGAGTTTAAAGCCGAGGTCCAGACTTTGGTCGTTTTTCTGTCCTTCCCAGCCCTGGGAAATGCGTTAGAGGAGGCTGGTTCTCTCCTGCTCTAACCCCAGAGCCCAAGCCCTGGATATTAAAGCCGGCTGCAGTTTCCACGTTGATGTTAACAGCAGCTCCTGAGCATCGTCAGCTGCTACGGTGGGAGAAACCCCGATGGACCTGCTTCTCCCATCGCTGTTAGAGAAACCGAGGGGCAGAAGAGTATATGGAAATTAATATTCAGTATTTGACGGAATTGGAGGTTGTGGCGAAGCTGTGCCCGTCCCACCCCTTTTCAGGACTGGTTTCAGAGCCCAGAGTTGGTTTTATCAAATACGTGGACAATTTTAGCCAGAAAGAAAAGAAAACACAACACAACAAGCAGCGTTACGAGCAAAGCTTGTTACCTGCATGACAATTACAGCCCGTATTACAGCCTGACGGCAGCGGGGAGCGTGGTCTGTAATTCAGGATAGCAGCTCCCCTGAAACGTATTATGGATGCAGATGAAGCCAGGGTACGTCTAGCACCTGGAAGAATAATGCTCAACTTTTCTTCAGGCATGCTTTGGGGGTTCGTTTTCGAATAGAAAAGCATAAGACGACTGGGTTTTTAGAATTTTAATAAATGAACGGTTTGGAGGAGGGAAAGGGAAAATGAGTTTTTCAGCTAGTTTATGTAGCTGCTCGGCACGATAACGCGTGCTTCAGCGGTGCGCGTGATGTAGGCAAATGCACGTTGCTAATGTCTAGTAGCACAGACTGTATTTTGTTTCTGATGCTATGCAGTTTTGCCCATGGAAAAGTATCACCTATACGCTTTTTGTGCCCAGTATCTGTTATTCTGGTTTAATCCAAAATTTAAATAACTTCTCAAAATTCATAGGAAGAAAGATACCCGTGGTGTTGCTGCAGGATCCATTTTAGGAGCAAAATCTGGTAATATCTGGAAAGATGTGACGTATATATTTATTATTAATTCAGATGCTATTTTTAGTTCAGTCTTATTTTAATTGACATGTTGCAATCCATGGCATCCTTTGGATTTGTTTCTATTTGGAAGATACCGAGTCATATTCTGAATCTGAGAGGAAAACTCCCATCGGCTGCAATGGAGCTGTGCCCATTTTCACCAGCAGGAGAAATGGCTCAGTGACCTCAAACTACACAGGGAGAATCACTTAAAGGCGTGCTGCTCCAGGCTGCTGAGGGGCAGCAGATGTGATTTATTACAAACAAAAGCAGCGCCACGTTTTACAGGTCATACGCGTACGGCCAGACTCTGGCTGGCAGTTGTGTTTATCCATGTGCCATGAAAATCTGAAAAATGGAAGGAGAAAGACCGGCGGGGAATTTTTGCTTGCATTTCCAGTTCTCGTTCCATGTTCCCACGGACAGATGTTCGTCAGGTACTGGGACCAGGACCCTGGAGTAAGCTGAGCTCTGAGTTAACCCTACCCAACTAACAGAGGCCTATAGCTTGATGTCGTTCCCCAGGCTGTTCTCCGGCGAGCCCTTATAGAAGGTGACTTCACCTGGGTGTGTAATAGGGATTTTTTTTACATGCCAGATCAACATGAACAATTTTTTTTCTGATATCTATTAAATAGCCAAATGATGATATCTAGTGGTGGTTTCCTTCAGTGCCTCTTTAGTTCAGGATTTCCACAGCTTAACAACCACTTTGCAAATCTCAAAATCCATCTCTCTTTGGAGGGAGAATTATTGCCAACAAAAAAGGTGACCGAGTGTGCAGAATAAGTGTCCATCAATTGATGTTTTTATATTTTTTGCAAGTTAAAATCTAGAAAGATGCTAATCTTAGTTTATAAATTTATACATGAAATTGCAGTACTGCTTTTTAAAAAATTTTTTCCTGTTTTACGTACAGGTTTTCAAAATGTAGCTATTTTATTGTAATAAATCTAATTTTCTTTATCGGAAGAACCTCGCCGCTTAATTCCTGCCTGCATCTCCTTTGAGTTAATTTACTTGTGATAACCCCATCAATCTACTGGGCGTATAAATCAGCTGTGAGATCAGCAGCCGCTGGGTAAATGAGTGCCCAGCTGCTAACAAACTCTGCCGTGTGCTTCCTCCCGGCTGCCTGCGGGCTTCGAGGTGGAAATAAAAGTGTTTAGTTATTGACCTATGAATCCCAAGGGCCAAAGACCTTCCTCCTTCTCCATCCTGCCCCACGTAGGGATTGCGGATCCCCCCCCTCTCTCCCCTTCACTCGAGGGCTCTGCTCAGGGGGAGGCAAAAAAGCCTGAGGAATATTTGATGCAGCGGAACAAGCTGGGGTGTGGGGGGGGATTTGTGCATCAATCAGCAGCAGGGCTGTCTAGGGCTGAATTACTGAAATTTGCACAAAATGGGTTGGGGTTTTTTTTGTGGGCTGTCTGTCAGGACTTTATTTTGCTTGGGATGCTTGTCTGGGGCTCTTTTGGGGAGAAAGTTTGGCACAATCTTGTTAAACTGCCGTTTCTTGGAAACAATCTGGCATTTTACCGCTTTTCCCGGGGCTTTGTTTGTGGAGGTCTGTTTAAGTGCTGGAAGACAGGTACGCAGGAGGCTGAGGGACTTCACCTGGCAACGGGTCACTGCAGGAGTCCAGGAGATCTGTGTCTAAGACCAGCTGCAGAAGAGGCAGCGAGGCTCGCAGGGGTTTTCCACGTCTCATTAATGTTGCATCTCCGTGAGGGTAAGTGGAAACAGCATCCTTCCTAAATATAGCTCCAGTTATGTAAAATTGCAATACGTGGCTCTGAACTCCGTGAGGCCGTTCCCTCCAGCCCTCAGCAGTGCTGGCAAGTTAACCAGTGCAGGCTTTACGTGTTCGTTCTGTTAGTGTCACTGCGGTTGAATTAACCCCAAAGAGGGCTGCTGGCTTTAATTTCCCCTCTGCTGTTTCCACAGGGCTGGAAACACCGGCTTCGCTGTGAAATGTGGAGTTTTATTCAATGAAAGCTGAAGTTCTTCATTTTTAGCAGATGGTACGGCTCGAATTCACTCCTCATGCTGTTGTATTAGGCTTTTCTGCAAACTCCCAGGTCCCACTGTACCCAGCTGGAGGGAGCCCCAGACAGGTTTCCCAAGATCTAAGGCACCGCATATGCTTGGAGTTCCCTGCGATAGAAACGCACCCACAGAACATTGCTGATGCGTAAGCTCTGACTTACTATTTAGGGGTCCTTGACGGTCCTCAAAAAATTTCTTGTTTTGTGCAATAATATAATTTCTTAATATGCTCCGTTGCTATTTATTGTTCTCATTCCCCATCTGTAGTGACCACACACTTCTGCTTTGCGTTTTTAAGACACGCTGACCACTTATTTTCTTGCTCTGTCCATTGCTCAACCATATAAAGTTGATGTTTCAACAATTAATTGCTACTTTGAGATGTAACAAATGTTAACGAAAAAGAGTGAGAGGAAGCCCAGGCTCATGCCGGCTCTCGCTCTTTTTGTGTACATAAGCTATATTACTCTGTTGTTTCAAATAAATAACATTTGTGAGCTTAATGGAACAGGGAGCATAACTGCAGACTAATTTCCAAAAAATCTTGGCTTGTAGTTTTAAATTAACAGATTCTGCTCATTCTTCCTCTTTCCTGTGAGTTGAATTACAAAAAAAAACCCCACCTTTCCTGGAACAGAGAATGAAAACTTCAGTGTGAAAATTGTGTGGGTTAGACTGTAAAATAATATACCTGGATATTTGCACAGATGGTGTTTGATTGCTCAGAAAGGAAGCTGGCACAGCTCTGGTTCCCTTTGCTAGCCATTCGCCGCTCGAGCCCAGCTATTAAACATAAAGTCCAGGTCACTGATCACAGGCAGTGCCATCGCGCTGAAATGGCGCTCGGATAAATTTGTTGAATATTTTTATGTAACAAATACATCCTAGGAAGTAGCCACCTGCTTGTGTTTGTGTCACGAAAAGAAACCAGAGGCTGCTTTCGGCAGATAAAGGACTTCAGAGGAAGTTGCCGTCTCCTAGGAGTGCCCCTCCAGCCTGCCTCGGGGTATGCTGCCCTACATGGGACAGCGTGGGCTTGGAGAGCCGATAAATGGGGCCTGAGCTCCACACCCTGAATTAAAACATCCACGATATCACTGATAAATACACGAGCTTCAGGAGGCGTAACGTGCTCACACCTCTGAGATGAGGAATTATTGCGCTCGTGTATATTGGATCTGCCGCAACGTTTTACGACGTTTGCAGTCACAAGTTTCATGCAGGTGGCACGGCAGCTTGCCTGCTGATTCCCAGGTTTCGTTTTCCTCTTTGGCTCTTGCTTTGTTTTGGGATTACGGAACTATCGTGACATCGTGCACCATGACAACAGTCATACTCAGCGTTTGGCTTGTCCAGGCTGGTGTGTTTTCCTGGTGGTTGGTTAGCAGTTTGGTCAGGGGACAGGAAGAGTTGAGTAATCTGGCAGAAAATGGTGAATAACAAGAATTTCTTCCATCCTTCCTCTCAACTGAAGCTGTGTGTGAGGGAAAGCACCAAGAGCAGCTGCCAGACCACGGCTGAAGAAAGGCTGGAGGTTTGCAAAGACGTTGGCGTGACCCATGGGCATGACCTGTGCTCCTCCTGCCAGGGCAGGCTCCTGCAGGAGTTTGTTTCTCGCACCATGAAATACCTTCCGGGCTTGTTCTATCTAATGCCCAAGGCCTGAGCAGGAAAAATCTTCAGCTCTGCTGCCATGAGGAGAACTGGAAGGACCTGTGGAAGTCATATTGGTTTGGGCTCCTAATTAATGAGAAACAACTCCCATGTCATGGTTGACTCCTCTGGTTGGACTCAGCCTGTGGGTCTCTTCGACTGACCCACTCGCTGTACAGCACCGTGACCTGGAGATTTTTTGCACAGATTTAAGGACTTTAGTCTGATCGTATAAAAAGTAATGGTTATATTAAAAATATTATTTAATGGGAGAAATCTCATACCGCTGCTTGAATATGAGTGCAGTTTGCGATTGTGTGACTTCTGGATGCGTCTCTTGGCATTAAAAGTGTGGAGTTTAAATCAGAAAAATAGTTCCTAGATTACCAAAAAGGACAAGTATTAGTTGTTTTGTTGAGACCACAGTCACAGGCTTCTCCGGTTACAGTGCTGAAGAAAAATACTGAAGTCCATTTTACAAGTCATTTAAGCAATGGCTCAAAGTGCTCGAGCAAAAGCGGAATCCAAGCAGAAGTCAGCTTCAAAATGATTAAAGCTCTACTCAGCCTGGAATTGTCCTACAGGAGTTCTTTAAGACCGGGTTAATTAGGCAGCTGTTGGACACCCAGCTGTGATGCAGTCGGTTCGCAGATCTGCTCCACGGTGCTGCGCGGGGGAATGCGCCCCGGCTGTGTTTGCAGGGAGAGCGGTGTGGAAACTACGGGGAGCTGCATGGGAAAAAAAGCTAGATGCGAGGCAAGGAGAATATGGATCTTTTGGATCTTCCTAATGTTGATATGGGGAGGGACTTTTTGTCAAACTCCGTCCATTTCGGCAAGGTAAACCCAGCGGTGATAAATCTGCATCACGCAAGTCGGCGAAATGTTAAGCAACGAACCACAAAATCTGCATCTATTGTTGTATACGTCCTCTGCAGCTTCCTCGTGGTGAGAGTGTGGGCAAAGAGAATGTCTTATTCTTTTGATTTATTCTTCTTTACTCATTTCTTATTAATATTGCATTCGCTCAATGTCGCTTTGGTCAAATTCTTGCTAAAACCAGATTTTTTTGAGTGAAGTCACTGATACTAAATTAAATATACGTCCTTGCCCGGGCTCTGTGGGGTGCATGTGAGTTCAGCAGCACATCAATTCATCCAGCTCACTGCAACACCAAGTTCATTTCTCCATATATTCATGGCCTGTGCTATGCTGAGAAAAACCCTTGCCATGACTTTGAATTTTAGGGGGTTTCCATCCTTGCTGTCCAGAATAGCTGCGAGTGCAATCCTTCCTGGCAAGGGAAGTGTGATGAGGGGCTTGCTCTGAATTTCAGTTCCGATTTAAATCTTCTTGCTAAACTGCCTGTCTGCTTTACGTGTTTGTTGTGTTTGCTCGCAGGCTTGCCTGTGGATGGAAATGACATACTCTGCTGTCCCAGCTTCTTCGGAAGGAAGATCGGTATTTTAAGCGGAGTCTTCGCTGTGCGTATTAAAATGTAATGGAAAATGTAGGCAATGTGGAGGAGAAGCTGAAAAGTAAGGTGATTATATGTGAAAATATGAGCAGTTTCCATTCTGATGGGGGAAAAAGATTTTGCATGTTCTTAAACGAGAACGGCTTTCTCCAAATCTCAGACAACGTATGTGAAGAAACAGCCCTTCTGATGTCAGCGAGAAAAACTTGGAGTGCTTGTAGCTGAGTAAACACTTAAATGATTTCCTGACTGAAGGCCCAGATAATACAGAAAGTCTTTGTGGTACCATAGCTAAAAGGTTGTGGTTTTGTTTTTTTTTTTTTCTTTCTCCCTATCTGAGGCATGAGCTTATTCAGCGTTCTTTTAAAATTTTCAGTAGCTGATCTATGAATTTCAGGAGGTGACGGAAATTGAGGTTTAATTTATAATATTTAGAGTTTGTTGTTAAATGATACATGCAGAGGAGCTGGAGTATCCTTAGAAGTACTTACACATCAGGACGCTAAGATAAAAGATTTCACATCCTTCCTTCCGCTCTCAAAGTAAGTAAAGAAGAATAATTTGTTGCCATTGATTAAGGATTGCGAAAAGTTAAAACAATTAATTTACCCTAAGATTTTCATTGCAGGAGCCTGAATTCTGGTCACTGTTACCGTGTCGCGCAATTGTTCTTACAGTTCTCTTCGTGTGAGCAGGAGCAGGGTACCCATCAGTACAATTATGGGGATCAGAATCTGGCCCGGAAACCTCAAAACGTGTGGAAGCACATTACGTTAGGAAATAATGCAAGCGTGTCAATAAACATACGATCAAATGGTACTCGTGTTAAAAAGCTGTTCAATAATATCAATAGGCATTACAAGAGGAACAACACGTAGTCTGTTATCGTAGAACTTTGGAAAAACATTTTGTCTTTGGCTTTTGGTTTATTTATAACTAATATATAACGAACGGGGATACACGTAAGGGTTTGAGGGGAAGTAGAAGCTCATTTATATGGAACATCAGGGTAAAGCAATGCAAACCAGAAAAAATGAGGAGCTTCAAAACCCTAAAAGTGAACTTGAAGGTTCTCACTGCAATGAAATGCGATGTCCAAAATATTTTCAAGGAGCCTTTCATTATCCTTGCACAAGCCTAGGTACAGTTAAAGGGAGAAGGGAAATGGAGCTTTTGAGGAGATGCTTGAGGCTTCGCAGGATGAGAGCCAGTTCACGGAGAGAGGCTGCACTGATGAGTCTGCGTGGAGCTTGCTGCAGGGTTGTGACCCTCGTCAAAGAGAGGAGCAGAGGAGAAAAAGAGTGAAATAGGTTCGTTTAAAAACTTTTTCACAGGGCACTGGCTGAGGCTCTTTTCCCCTCTGTTGACATATTATTATTTTTTTTAAGAACCACGGTGTGTTTTGCTCTGTTGGGAGAGGTTTGGTGAGCGGTTAAGATAAATAAATATGCATGCATGTCTTTTTGCTTCTCCTGATAACCGTTGCGTGGTCCTTAAGGTCCTGATTTTATAAGTTAACTTATAAATATGGACCATATTTTAATATTATCCTCTCTGTTGACCTTCCTCAGATACTGTCCCAACACTGTTGTGGTTTTTTTTTTTTTTCTGGTTCCATTATCAAATAGATATTGATTCTATGCACTAAAACATTTTCCAGATAGCACTGTTGAACTCCCCGCTGCAGGTCTTTTTTTTTTTTTCCTCCAAGATGCAAACATTTTATTTTTGTCTTAAGGTAAATGTAAGCAAATGTAATTAACTTTCTTGTTCTTTTCCCAAGAGTAGCAAGAATCAAAACGGATTGTTTGGGAGTGGAGGGAAATGAGAGGCTGAGAAAACGCCTTTTCCTTGCCACCAAATGGAAAAAGTCTTTGAATTCCCAAATTTCGCACCGAATATTTCAGGAGGAGGAGGAAATATGATGGCTTGGCCTGCGAGCCCAGGCTCAGAACTCCTTCCACTGCTCTTAGCTATAAGTAATTTCTTATTTCCTTCTTAATTGCTTCTAAGAGCACTGTATTCTCCCTCCTTCAGAGTAACAAGGGATCCTGTCTCCTCGCCTCTTCCTCTCCTCCCCATCCCAGACTCTTTGGAATTGAACTATGGAACAAAGATGGAGAAAAGCCCTGTGGGATTTCTCTGCTCCGGGTGTCTGTCCTGCAGTTCTGTTTATTTTTTAAATATACAAAGGCCAAAATGGCACGCAGTTTAAAAAGCTTAAGTTTACTAGAAGACCACTCTAATGAGAGGAGTGTCGCTTTGCTTTAAAGTTAGCAAACGTGGCAAAGGCACACGGTAAATTCAAATTAACCATGGTAAAGTGGAAGGAAGTCACTCCTAGGGTGTGTCACTGCATTTCTCCTTTTCCCCAGAGTTTATCCTCCTCCCGCTTTACAAATCCGGTCAGAAACAGGGAGCCCACGTGGTACTGAGAAGCCCGGGATCTGCGTCTGCACGGGGCTGGGTTCTGGCTTTACAGCAGCAAAGTGGGTCACCAGCTTGTTATTGGCAGCTCAATTCGGGTGTCATTTAGGCAGCTGAAGAGAGACAAACAGGCCATCGATTGGTCTAGCAACAGCCCGGGGCCTCTCTATTTTAATTACATGTATTCTTTGGACCAAATTCATCCCTGTTGAAACATTGTCAACTTGAATGAAAGTCCAGAGTGAAGGAATTTGGCCCAATATATTTTTCTTTTTTTTTCTTCTATATTACTAATACATCTAACGCTGTTGCAAATGACTTCATTTTTGTCTCTGCGACTTTTCTATGCACGCTCACTCAGTTTTTGACGCTGCTTTTGAGTAGTGAAGAGAGATGAAGAGAACTTTTCATGTTAGCTCTCGGTATAGGATGAAGCATTAAGCAACTGTTGAAACTTATTCCTCCCGTACAGGTGACCTCTCTCCAGCACAACAGCTCTGTGTTCAGGATGAGAAAGCTGGGTGCTTTTGCTTGATTTACCAAACGGAGACTGGTTTTCAGTAGTGTTGCTGCTGTGTGTTCTCTCTGGGGGCACTGGAGAAATCCAGTGAAGGCTGCTGTCAGGTGAGTCTCTTTCTGTTCCATCAAAGCCTGGCTGCTCTAACAGCAGTGAAGATTTTTTAATTTTTTTTCCCCCCCCCTCCAGAAGGGTTTCTGAGGAACCAGAAGCCAAAATATGTCAAGAATTAGGACTCAAATGCAGCTTGTCTCTGTCTCGCATGCACAGATGGGCAGCTGGTCTAAGGGCGCACGAGGCGTTTCGTCAAGGAAGAATCTGCAGGAGGAGCCTCTGCCTGCTTGTCCACGCGGTGCCGAAGGCCACGATTCTCCCGCAGGATCTCCCAGCTGGAAACTAATGGCCCAGAGAGGAGGGTCAGGGTGAGGCGGGGCAGTTGCTCCTCTCTTTGAGTGACCCACATGCCCAGGGCGAGCCGAGCTCCCGCTCCCCAGCGACGCTCCCAACCGCTCGCCCGCAGCAGCCGGAGCCACCGAGCGGGAGCAGACGGCTTCCAGGGCAGAGGCCAGGCTGAAAAGTTACAGCTGCTCTCCTAGCTGGGTCCTTGCTCTCCTCCACCCTCCCAGCCACCGGGGTGAGAGCCCTGCGGGGCTCGATGTCGCTGCTGGAGAACACCAGCTGGGCTGCCGAGGAAACCCAGGGCAACGAGTCCTCAGAGCACGCGTTTTTCTCTCTGGATTATCAACATGTCCAAGTCCCCTTTGAGATCACGCTCTGGATCATGCTGGCATCCTTGGCCAAAATAGGTGAGCCACTGGGAGAGGGTGAGGAAGGCCGGGGTTCTCCGTTTGGGGTCGGTGTGGGCAGGGGTGGCCTCTGCTTCCCCTCTCCTCCACTCTTGGAGCCTGAGGTAACACGCCGAGTCCAAAGGATGCACATGCTGTGTGCCAGACGTACTGCATGCAGGGAAAGTCGCCACCCAGTTGCGTTTTTGCTTGTAAACGGTGGGTTTCCCCCTGTGTGCGGTGTTGCTGCTAGTAGGAAAATTATCAGGGTTTTTCCAAGCGTTTTATTTAACTGCAGTAGACACCAAGGTGTGCATCCATCTTCGTTAATGTGCCAGCTGCTCCGCGTGCAGGTTGTCCACTGACACCCTCACCTCGAAAGGAAGGCTCCGCGCTCTTCAAAAAGGGTGTCGCACCTGGCCAGCTGCAAGGAAAAAATTTAATCCATGTGCAGGGTGTTATACAGCCTAAAATAAAATTTTTCTGCATCAAGGAGGTTGTCTGTGCAACGACACATAAAATATTACGTTTTGTATAACTTGGTCCTGTCTTTTTTAATTTTTTTTTTTAATTCTCTGTGAAACTGGGTGTAGGAAAGTGGAAATAATTTTTTTTTTTGTGTGTGTGTGTCCAGGAATTGTGATCACTTCTGTTAAATTACTGCTGTAAAAGTTATTTTAGAGCTTTTTCCTTTTATTTTATTTTTTTTCCTTAAAAGGGCGAATTCTCTGAGATTCATTTAGATCCGAACTTCTTTCAGATGGAAGTGGTCTTTGCGTTGTGCTATTCTGCATATTGTATGATGAGATCTCATCTCTATTAACATGCGTGAAGAAATTATAATGATTACAGATTTTTTTTTTCCTCCCTAATTATACCTATTCCAATTTGGTTTGTTTGAATTTCTTTCTTTCTTTTAATAACTCACCTAGAGTACTTGTAGTGCTCGTCAGCGTTTCTCTCTAACATTGGGTTCTGCACAAGGCTGGATCGATTGGTCTTTTTTTAAAGTTACCTTTAGCTTTAAGTGTTTATGATTAAATAATATTGAAAGTAGCATCATTTATAATTAATGAGAATGCTTTCTTTTGGATGTATGGAATCTGCATTGTGTTTAAAATTAGCAGTTGCTATTTATGTTAGTGCTGAAGATGGCATACTAACTAGATTACATCATAAATAACTCCAAAGGCTTTTTATTTACGCAGGTTTAGTTTTTCCATGTGCGTATTACCTAAAAATATGTCTTAAGCCTTGTGCTATGATAACGCAACCTGAACCAATAGTAATTTTAGACAGTTTGCTGTTCTGAATATTCTTTCAGATTTTCTAGCCAATTTCCTATGGGGTGACTTGACCTTAATTGCGTGCATCTATTACTGCTACTCCACAGCCCGCTGAAGGTGGGAGCATGGGGAACTTCCTCACCCCAGCAAGGAGCTTACTGGTGCTCTTCAGCCGGTTTGGGCTGATGAGGTAACGTTGGCTTGTTTTGTTTTGTTTGTTTTTTTTCTATTCATCCCCTTCCAGGGTTTCATCTGTATAACAAGCTGCCTTCTGTTGTTCCCGAAAGCTGTTTATTGATATTTGTAGGACTCATCATGGGGGGAATCATCTATGGCTTAAATGACAAGTCACCACCTGTTATGGACAGTGACATCTTTTTCCTCTACCTCCTGCCACCCATCGTGCTTGACGCCGGTTACTTCATGCCCAGCCGCCCCTTTTTTGAGAACATGGGCACTATCCTCCTCTACGCCGTTGTGGGAACGATATGGAACGTGTTTGGGATCGGCTTTTCCCTGTACGGGATCTGCCAGGTGAAGGCCTTTCACTTGCAGGATGTGTCGTTGCTTCACAACCTCCTGTTTGGCAGCCTGATCGCCGCCGTGGATCCCGTGGCGGTGTTGGCGGTCTTTGAAGAGATACACGTCAATGAAAAGCTACACATTTTGGTCTTCGGCGAATCGCTCCTGAACGACGCGGTGACAGTGGTAAGGAGGAGCCTTTATTTTGAGTATTTAACTTTCAGAAGAAGGATGGGCTCGTGCTGAGAGGTGGGATGTGAGGTCTGAAGAGGGAAAAGGCATCAACAGCTGCTCCTAGCAGAGGACTTCTGGTCTGCTTCTCTGGCCTGAGGTCCTGAGGAGCTTTCAGGTGAACATCCCTTTGTAAGTCTGGAGGCAGAAATGTGTGTGAGTGCCACAGCACTCCCCTGGTAGGAACCTGACCTCCAGAGAATCGTAGAGTCATAGGATACCAGCTTAGAAGGGACCTCAAGGATCTTCTGCTTCAACCTTCCTTGGCAAAAGCACGGTCTGGACAAGATGGCCCCTGCACTGGCAGGAATCCCAGCAGTATATTTGAGTGTTATTGCTACATGTGGCTATGTCTGGTAAATATGTTGTTAATGGCTGTTTTTCTCTCTCATTTTTTTCCCCCAGGTGCTCTACAAGCTATTTCGATCTTTCTGTGAAATGCCAACCATCAAAAGTATGGATGTGTTTGCTGGAGTTGGAAAATTCTTTGTGGTTGGGCTAGGAGGAGTTTTAGTTGGTCTGACTTTCGGGATGACTGCCGCCTTTACCACACGATTCACCAAGGAAATCCGTGTCATCGAACCCCTCTTTGTCTTCCTGTACAGCTATCTTTCCTACCTCACTGCCGAAATGTTTCACCTTTCGGGGATCGTGGCGTAAGTATGTCCCAGCATCTCATCTGTCCAGGCAAACTTTCTGGCTATATTTAGTGAAATGTATGAAAAAAAGGGGTTAAAGTCAGTTTGCTTAGATGGAAATCTGTGTGTGGCAGCAAACAGCGAGTATAAAAGCGGGTGGAAGAGCTGAGAGGTGTGGCCCTGTTTCACACCTTACACGGTGGCACGTCAGTGGCAATAGCTGCAAGTCACAAGCCATCCCGGTGGCTACTGCTGGGCAAGCCTCCTCCGGCGGGTGGGTTTGTGTGGGTTATTGAGGCGTGTTTATTAGAGCTCCGTGGTTTGTGTTTGGAAACCCTTGGACGTTCAAGCAGCGAGGTGTCTAGTTGATTTGACAGAGCCAGAAGAGACTTTCTTGGCGGATTTCGTTATTTTCTGTGTGCAGCCTAGTCAAAACCAACATCTGAAGAGCTGCACGGAGTATTTAATCTGCTCTTTAGAAAGGTTTGGTCTTGGTTTGCAGCATGTCTGTTGTAACATCCTCCTCCTGATCTGCCTGCCCTATGAAGCAGCTCTACCTTTGGGTGGTGGCCCCAGAGGTGTGCGTGGTGGGGTGGGAGTTGTGTATCCCCCGCAGAGCTGAAGCCTGGAAATATTCCCACTGTTTGGGAGTGGAGGGCTCTAATGGCAACCTCTGCTTCGGAGATTCTCACGCACTGCTGGTAGCTCAGACACAGTTTGTGAGTTTGGCCTCCTGAGTGAGGGTGTCGTCCATCACCCCTCGCCGGTAACGCTGGAAATCTGCGGACTGATTTCAGTCGAAGATTTCAAGGGTACTGAACCCAAACTGCTTGCAGTTTAGTACAGCGCAGCCAGGCTTATGCACTCTTCAGTCTGAAAACCACTTCAGAGTACTGGCAGGCTCTTTGTGTGAAGGTTTTCTGTGAGGGTGGAGCAAGACGGGGCAGGCAGGGCCTGGTGCAGCATCCCACGCTGTACCAGGTACCATCTCATGGATTCCCTTGCAGCTTTTTGGATCGGCGAAGTGGGAGTCTTTGTTTCTGTAAATTTAGTCATTCACGATACAGTTAATTTTTCTTTTTACTGGGTAGGTCTTTCAATAAAAAAAGAATAATTTGGGGCCAGATCCTTCAGTTTTGGGAGAGGTTATTGAGCTTCGTGCTTACCTCGTTGTGCATTTCACTCGCAGAGCAGGTGCTGAGAAAAAAATAATCCCTCTGGTCAGAGAAAGCTCACCTTGGAAAGCAGAGACAGGTGAAAACCAGTCATTCAGCCCTAGTTTCTGGGGGCTGATATCTGTTGCGTTTGGTTCTCCTACCTAAATTAAGCCAGCTGGTGCTGAGGATCATAACCAACTATTTAATATTTCCCAAAAGACTATAAAGTGGGCTCGGACTGCGTTGATAGCCACAGTGTAAACAACTGTAGATCTGATAATAATGAAGATAAAAAGAAAATAAAAATATTAAGTCAGGTACCAGCTAGACACAGGAATATCCAGGAGATCTATTTAAAACCCAACGATACTGCTTTGGATATAAACCATTCCTGTGTCTTGCAGATTTTGTTTCCTTGAATGGTTAATAGGAGCAACATTCTGGCATTGCTGAAAACAATTCTAGCTCTGGGAATAGGTAAGAGAAGGCCTATTTATAGGAGCGTGAGACAGAACAGCGAAATAAATATGCTGCATAATCATCATGGAGCAGAAAACATTCAATCCTAATGGCGTCTACTTCTATCAATCACAATCTACTGTACCCATTATGGAACCCATTTTCTATTCTTTTGAATAATGCATTGTTTCTAAAGCAAAACAATTGCGAAGGCAGCCGATTCCTGCACTGCTGGTCTTGTAATTGCCAAATTATAAATGCCTCTTTTATGTATCTTGATTTCAAACAATCCATTCGTGACCGGGGAGTCCTGTATTATAAGAAGCAGATCTTGGCAGTTTGTTTCTTTGAAAAGTAATTTGATTGCCAAAAAAAAAAAAAAAAAATCAATTCTACATAGTCCAAAAAAAAAAAAAACAATCTGCTAAACAGTTCTGCAAATTTTTTTAGTTTGATTTTTTCTTTTTTCCTTTTTTTTATTTTCCCCCGCCTTGCTCTAGGGCCGGTGTCCATCTTTGAAGCTGTGACAGGACAGGTCCAGTTTACTCCCTCTCTGTGAATCTGGTGTGAATCCGTTCTCCAATCAGTGTTCCCAAACCATGGCTCTGGAAGTCACTTGCCCATAAATACTTGTTGGGTTTCTTAGTTCCTAACTGGAACTATTTCACTAACTACTTATGGAGGAAGAAGCAGAAGAATTTATTATTTTCTTTTCAGCCTGTGGTTCACTCCCTGTTATTTTTTTCTGGCTCAGTGCTTTAAGCAAAACGGGTCAGTCTAAAAAGGACAAATCAAAAAAGACCGATTTCAGGATATTTTTAAGAATTGGTACATTTTCTTAGGAGATGAAAGATGTGAACTCAAGCAGCATTAGATAAATTTATAAAAGTGTGTTTGAAAAAGTATGTTTTTTTTTTTCTTCTAACTTTTTTGCTGCTCCAACCAAATACCTGATAAGTATTTCCCCATAAGAGTGTTGCTGGTTTTCTTAGTGCTTTAAGTAAAGCAGAAATGAATGTAGCTGCTGTCCATTCCTTTGCCTTGGTCCAACAATAGATGCCGAGTTGTGGCAGTGAAGATGTGCAAGAGATTCACTGCTGAGCCAGAAGGACAGTGGCCCTTGCTCTGCCTTTGTTAGCAGCGGTGCAGAGTGGTTGACAGCATCTTCCTGAAATAAATAAATAGCTGTGGAGGAGAGAAACGGGGTCTCTGGTTTCATAGAGGTTATAAAACCACAACCAGAGCACAGTCAGCTCTGCCCGTCTGCAAACTGTCCTGTTTACTGGGGCCAGAGGGTTTTTTCTGCCAAAGCCCAAATAATGCGAAGAATCTCCTTTGTGATATTCTTGGGGTTAAATGGGATGTTTTCACTGCAAAGCAGTAGTTGCGTGGCTCTTTTCTGAATAGATCTTATCCTCTGAGAGGATACATTATGGATAATGTGCTCCGGAGGCCACCACCTATTTTAACAGCTATTTGCACCCTTATGGGTCACTTACCTGTCCTGGTCACAGCTGGGGTTTAAAGTCAGTCTGCCAGACCCAGATGTGCTGCTGCAAGCTGAGGATCTGCTCCTCCATGGGTGATGTAATGGAAAGAGAGTTACCACGATAGCCCCTGTGAAAGGAATTTTGAATGCAATAAAACTCCATATGGATGGCCTTGCCAAATACCAGTGGAAACCAGATCCCAGCAATGTAAAGCTGATTTGCTATTGCTGGCACAACATTTAAAACAAAATTTCTGTCCAGGTTAAAATATATATAAAAAAAAATATATATATATAAATGGAGCTTCGATTCTTTAAGCACTCAATTGTTTTGACCTTCTAAGATTGCTGGCCTGAAAACGTATTGATTTGAAAAGCTGAATGAATTAGGCTAATCACACGTACCTTGTAACTTGAAGAACCAATTATCCATGAAAAATTGCAAGGCAGAAGTTTTAATTGGTGCTGCGCACTTCTGAAGTGACCTTGGATATGCGATACCCGAGGAGGTCAGATGTTCCGACTATAGCAACAGCATTTCTTGGCTCATTGTGCAGCGTGCTTGAGCATTTTATTGTCTCTTGGTTGCTTGGAGCCGATGGCTTCCTAGCTGCGCCCCCCCAAAAATTACAGGTCAGGTCAGGCTTAGAAATACACAATGTGAGGGATGTTGTACTCTTGAGTTTCTCCAACTTTAGATTAAGTTTGGTCCCTTGGGTGAAGGAGCACGGCATCTGGGCTGCTCTTGAACTACACCAATTCTGAGTCCTACAAGAATCTGCTGTAGTGACCAGGTATCAGTCAAACTCACAGGAGTCCTCTTTACACATTTCTCGTGCTGAAAAAAAAAAAGTCTCCTCTTCCCTCAGGTGTCTTTCATCCAGGCAAAATAAGTGATGTGGGCTCCGAAACATGAAACTCTTCAGCCCGGGTGGTTAGAGCTTGGCAAAGTTAAAGAGCTGAGGACAGTTGATGGGAAGAGTTGGGTGTAGTTAATTCGGTATTGCTGTGTGGCAATAGATGGTGAGCTGTTTATCTGTTAAAAACCAGATTCAGACAGTTGTGGTCAACCTATGTAGTATCTTATCGTCCTGGTGGTCCTCCTGATATTTTGGACTTGATGTAGGAAGCAAATCACTGCCCAGTGAGATGTCTGTAAACACCTAAGACTTGATGAAGCCTATTTTTTTTATAAATGACAATGTGTTGGTTTCATGTTCTTAAGTAGAAAAAATTACTGGTTGCTTTTCATTTTCTCAGCATCATTGTTTGTGCCATGGGCATGAAACGTTACGTGGAGGCCAACATCTCTCTGAAGTCTCACACCACAGTGAAATACTTCATGAAGATGTGGAGCAGTGTTAGCGATACCCTCATCTTCATTTTTCTTGGAGTTTCCACCATTGGAGAAAATCATGAGTGGAACTGGCCATACATTTGCTTCACTGTCATTTTCTGTCTCATTTGGAGAGCACTAGGTATGGTAAAATTATAGTTGTTGTTTGTTTTGTTTTTTTTGGGTTTTTTTTTTTTTTAATATGTATATATTATTCTTTATGGGAGTAAAAAATGTGATTCCATTAAATGAGAGAACGTTCCTGCCCCTCCATCATCCTCTCCCGCTCGCTCTGTGCATGTTATCCCAGATGTCAATGCAAGGACTGAAGTGGGACACCCCAGCTGATGCTTCCCTCTTCCTCCACCTCTTGCCTAATAGCAGCTCTTGCATTTTACTGCAGTTTCCTAATCTGTGCACTCACCACAGACAGCATTGGTGCTAAATAGAGATCCTGGTGACGTCTATTTTATTGGTACCCCTGTCTTAGACCTTCCAGTTGCCATGATCTCTTTTTCCGTTTCAGTCTATCTCAGTCCCTTGGTTTCTGCACAATAGGAGGGAGATTGTAAGTACATAGCTTGGGTTCAGGGAGCTGTGTAAAACTGTGGGGCCTCTGACTGCATGTTCTGCATTGCAGAGATTTAAAGGATTTAATTCCTAACGAGTCTGTGTACGGCAGCATCCTTAAATGGGGAACTGGAGGAACCTTCAAACAGCTGTCTCTGGAGAAGCCCTGCTGTAAAGCTTACTGCTGGGTACATGAGAATTAGGAGCTAAAAAGTGGGGATGCTTCTGCTCCTACTCGAAAACTTCAGAACTGCACAGTGAGGGAATTGCTGAGGTTGGCAGGGACCTCTCGAGATCTAACCCCCTGCTTAAGCAGGGTCAGCTAGGCAGGACTGTGTCCAGTTGGCTTTCAGTTATCTCCATGGACAGAGACTCTACAACCTCTCTAGGAAACCTATTGCACTGTTTGACCAACCTCCGTTAAAAAAGTGACCCAGACTTAGCGATAACAAGAGGAAGAGAGCTGTGAATGACAAAGCTCTCCTGATAATTGTGGCGAAAGATGATCTTCTTGATCAGTTATGATGAAAACCTAAGTCCTGGTCCCAGAGTACTCTGAGATCCCATTTTGCCGTGTTGTAAATGACCAGAAAAAATATAGATGCACTGATTCACCGTGTCCCCAGCGGTATCTTGTGCTGATTTGGTGTCCAGAGGCTGATTCTCCTTTGCCTCTTACAGTGTGCAGTTGCTGTCACCCGAGTGAGTGCAGAGGACCTACCTTCTCCTTTATGAAAGTTTTCATGTGTTAACTATATCTGCAAATGTAACAGGAATTCAAGAGCTAAAAACATTCGACAGGATTTATGTTTCCAAACCACGAAGTCAAACAGAGTGAACTCAAGTTTGATAGACACTTGAAGAAATTGCTTAAATAGGATAGGCTGTGATTAGCCAAGACATGGCAGAGTGGGTTTTATTAGCTGTTAATACACGCCAAGGTTTGTTTTAATAACTATGCACCGTAAATGCACTTGGAAACATGTTTTTTAGTCAGTTTTGTGCCCATTCGAATGTTTTATTACAATTACGTGGGTTTCTCTTAAATTATTTGCTCAAATGAAAAGAAGTTCTGAGCGTTTGACTTTTTTTTTTTTTTTTTTTAAATTCTTTGTTGCAAGATGTAAAGAACATAATAACATTACAAAAGCCCACCGAAAATCCTCTGGCTCTCTAAACACAGCTCTTCTGATTGCATTCTCAAATTATGCAGCACGTTATTAGAGATGGGCTCAGCGCTTGCAGCGCGGGAAGAAAACCCTCTTTGTATTCAACATCTCCCTTGAACGAAATCACAACGTACGAACGAGGGCTGAAAATCACCTTGCACGTCTGATCCTGAATGGGGTGTCCCTTTTCTGCAGCTGGGCAGGGTGCTGCGTGAAGCTGGGCTGGGAAACTCCAGCCTTGGTGGTGGTGGTTGAGATCAGACCCCGACCTGCTCAGACCCCTCCAGCAGCTCCGGAGGCACTGAGCCCGAAATGGGAGGCACCCGTGGGGGTTGTTGCCATGAATTGGGGACTTTGGGGTTGACGCTGCTGGGGATAGTATGTAAAGTGTGTTCTAGTCCTTTACTGGACCTTCCCAGTGCTCTTACACGAGAAATGATTATGCTGAAGCCTGGGGACTGGAATTACTTTGATATAAGAGAGGTCATCTACAAAGCAAAAAGCATTAATTGCATGATAACGCTACTATTCTACCGTTATCTGAGCACTGGGGAGATTTCCTTCTGCTCTTTTTCAAGGTATATCTCCAGAAGAAAACATATTCTGCTCAAAATGATTAATTGTATGTCATCTCATGGAGCAAACTGGCCTTGAATTAGTTTAAGGAATGCTAATAATAATTTATGACCAAGGATTAAATTAAGACAAAGGCCTCAATATCAGCTCGAGTAAATTCTGTTCTTTTAAATCATCAGCACTGCCTGAGCTTACAGAAGCTGAGCATGTGAGCTCAGGTATGCTTTATTTTATTTTATTAAGTTGCAAAGAACCTTGAAACCAAACCTATCGGCTGGTCTGGAGACCAGCTCCACGGTGCTGTGGGGATGGGGAAGGCATTGCAACGTTCCGTTAATCGAGTTCCCTATCTCTGAGCATCCCCACCTTTTTGTTTTCTTCAAACCGGTCTGATCTGCAATCAAGAGTTCGGGTATTTTTAGTTGTACGTGTGCAGGGAGGTGTTTGATACGTGCGTTACAAGTGAACCGCCTTTGAAGTTTATTTCTTCAGTGATGCTTTACAAACACCCTTTAGAAAAGCAACAGTGATGCGGATCCTGCTAATTCCTAGGAAAGCGACAGTCTGCGTCGTCGGTTCTCAAAATGGCCATTAATATTCAGGAAATAAAATGTTTGTCCTCTCCGTTGGTATTAAAATCATGGCTTACTGATTTAAGGCCTGACTTCTGGCACCTTTCTGCATCTGTTTATGTATTTGCAAATGACTATAAATTACATCAATTGCTGCATCACCTTACGTAGTCTTAAATTCACACGGCGTAAATCTTTGAGCGACAGATTTGTGAAGCAGCGAGGTGAATGTTGTCAGAGCATACGTCAGATATTTGGAGTGTCTTGGCTACTACTCGGAAACTTTTGGCAGTTGGAGGGTAACTTGTGGATAAATTATTTCTGATGGTTTGTCTTGAGAGGAATTATAATCCAAGTAATTCAATCATTTGTTATCACCAGATAGATCAATTAATATTTCAATTCTCAGCATCTGGCTGATTATTCCAGTTGATGTAAAGTTTCAGCTGGCACATGACCACGGAATTGACCTCAAAACTTTAACTACCATCAAAATGAATGTGCTAATACATCCTATGTTGCCAGTAATTACTGTTTGGGTAAATACTGTCAGTATCGAGCTGATGCTTAACACCAAATCCCCAGGTCAATGGTGCGTTCTGGGGATCTGCAGGCACGGGAGCGGGCTGACACTAAAACTCCCCTGCAGAGCTCAGCATCTTTCTGAAGGAAACTCTGGGACTGTGATGAGCACAAGGCTGAGTTATAAAACAGGAGGATTTGCTACGAGATGAGCTACCTCAAATTATACAGTCCTCCGAACCCCCCGAACTATGGCCGGTCAATGGTCTTTGCAATCCCCCAAATCAGGAATGTGTTGGGGATTCATTTTTATCTGGATGAATCAGATACAAACCTGTCGGACCAGGCTGGAAGAAAAGCCCTTCTCCAGCAGCATACTGGGGAATACATATATATATACACACACACCACCTTGGGCCCTGGCCAGTTCCTCGTGATTGGTGTTTACCAGTTCAGGGATGTTTTACTGTAAAATATACCGTAAGATAATGAGTTTTACCTAATTGCTCTTTTTGTTTGATGTTCTCCCATCTTCTTTCCTGCCTTTCAGGGGTTCTTGTGCTGACTTTCTTTGTGAACAGATTTCACGTGAACACCATCACCAGCAAAGACCAGTTCATTATAGCGTACGGGGGTCTCCGCGGAGCCATTTGTTTCTCTTTGGTTTTCTTGCTTCCTGACTTTCACAGAAAGAAGCTCTTCATTGCAGCAACAACTGTTGTCATCCTCTTCACCGTGTTTGTACAGGTAAAAAACAATCTTGGTGTCACCAGCAGATGTAAAGAATTACCTTGATTTTTTTTTTTTTTTCCCAGACAAATAACTAGTACTACACCATTAGATGGACACAAGGATTTACCAGTCATTAAAACTTTCCCTCCATTGAGTGGTTGGGCATGTAAAAATTAAAAATTATTACTGAAAGAGGCGGAAGGTGTGAGAACACGTCACGCATTTGTGGGGGCAGCTAGCAGTTACTGGCTTACATGTGCTGTAGCATTTTCCATGATAACTTGTCCCTTCTTTGTTCTGGTCCATCCATACTGGAGTAGCAGTGGTGAAAATTGTGAAGCATGATGCTGGCCTAGGTTTCCTCTCTGAAGTAGTGCTTTTACGTGTTTTCTGCGAGAGCAAAGCCAGCACAAATCAACCTCTGCAATTAGTCTGCTGTTCGAGCGAGGTAAGAACCGTTTGTTATTGTAGGCCTTGTTATGAAATGAAATGCTGCCCGAGCCATGCAGCAGTGAAGGTCACTTCTCCTGGTCCCAAAGGTGAGAAGATGGAAGATCCTGGAGATGCTCCAAACTCTGAACATGAGCAGCAAAAATTTAAAAAGAGGTTTATGCTTTGGTCACCTCAGTTTTGATAGTTCACAAGTGGGACAATTTAAAGGGACCTAATTTTGAGGGAGTGACTTCTTAACGTTTTCTGAGAAGGAGTTTCATTTTATTGGGGCATCCAACAGCTGAAGCAGTAACAGTCATTGGTGGTTTATCAAAATATTTTGTACGTATGTCTGAGGTGTTTTCACATTCATGCAGCAAAGCAGCTGCAGTTACTTTATGATGATGCAGCAGGAAGGGGATTGCTTTAACTCCTCCATCGGGGGAAAAAAAAAAAAGGTAACTTGTTAGAAAAGCAAGGAAAACCAGAAGCAGATAGAAAAGTCAGAGCACGTTTGATTTTTTTGCCTCTAATTTTTCGTTTATAATTGATCCCTAAGCCCTGTTGCTACCTCCTTTCTCTTTCTGCCCAAGTGATTCCTGGGTTGTTTCCTACACAGTGGGGAAGCTTCTGTAAGAGAGTTCAACCTGCCCACGTCCCGGGGTGGCTGCGGACGGGTTGACCCCCGCTGCCAGGGTAGGAGGGGGATCCTCACAGCACTGCTTGCTCTGAGATACTGAGTTTGTTGTTTAAAGCGTGAATGTACGATTATTTTTATTTTTTTTTTCTTAAAGACTGATTTCTGCTGCGGGTGTGTTTTTTTTGTAAAGCCTCAATCCTGTAGAAAGGCTGTAGGAACATCTTCAGCTTGGGCTGCGCTTGGGGAGCGTATGGGAGGTGCCACATCTGTCCCCTGCACACGGCGGGCAAGGACCCAGGCTGGGCAGCCTGCAGCTGGAGCACAACTTGGTTACTATAATAATATACTCTTTTTTTTTTTTTTTTTTTCCCCCACGGATGCTTAGTTAGCACCCCTCCAGGAGTGTGGTGGGGACAGGTTTCCTCTCCCTTAGGCCCAGGCTGAGGTTGTAAGGAGTTATTGTGCTTCAGGGTGCAGTGAAGCCCAGCTCCAGAGGAGCAGGCAGGCAGCAGCTCTCGGCATTGCCGTGACATCTAGTGGTAAAAACATTCTTGCAGCCTTCTGTGGGATGGAGATTTTTGGATGTGTCTCCCTGCTCCTCTCTGCCCAGTAGCAAGTCTCTAAGGGCAATGTTCACCTGGCAGATGCTGCCGCATTTGAAGGAGGACGTGGTGGAAAACTTGGGGTTGTCCGGTCCTGAAGTGAGCAAGGCTGATGTCTGCCTGGTGTGTTCTAGCCCCAAAAGTTAAAAGCGGTCTCCATTGGGCTGAAGCAACTGGGATGGGAGTCTGGGAAAGATGCTGTGCAGAAAAGCTCCCCGGGAGCTCCTGCTCAAGGGCATGAGGTCCGACAGAGCGGCTGACCTGGGGCTGCCCACCTCCTGCCCTCGGATGGAGGGAGCAGAGCAGCTGCTGGAGCTTTGGGAGACGGTCGGTCACAGTGGCCCCATGGCTGAGCATCACCCCATGAGAGCAAATCCCTTCCCCTCGGCCTCCCTGAACCCCTCAGGTGTGGGTGTCAGGCACTTGGGCCATGTGTAGGGTTGGGTTTGGCTCTCTGCTTCCCCACCTCCACGGAATCTACACCATGAGCTGAAAAAATGGTCAACAAGTGTGACGTGCTGATGGGCGCGGAGCTGAGACCCGCAGGGCAGCTGGACCGGGCGCAGTTTTCAGACTGAAAGGACAGAGCAGGGGCCAGGGGTGGGGGGAGCGTACTTAGGTGGAGGTTGACAAGTTTTAAGATGCAAATGTGGGTCAGAAATTGAAAAGATACGGTCACTAGGCACGTCCGCTCATGCAGAGACGCTCTTGAGTCTCAGACAAAGGTTGTTCTAAGGCAGCAGCTCCATTCTGCCAAGGCTTCGGAAAATCCTTCCCAGGACTGGGAAAAGGGCTTTTGTGTAAACGAAAAGCTCAACTGGTGATGTCATCTCCATGCGAAAGGGTGGGAGTTAAACAGGGTCCCCCCGTGGGTACGTGTCAGCGGGGCGACCCCTTGACCTTCAGCCATTCAGCAGGAACACGGCATCTATAAAGACAGACTTTG
This sequence comes from Athene cunicularia, assembly GCF_003259725.1. Lineage (NCBI taxonomy): Eukaryota > Metazoa > Chordata > Aves > Strigiformes > Strigidae > Athene > Athene cunicularia. Next base: position 21,533,626 of record NW_020799100.1, on the reverse strand, counting down.
CTCGGGCTCCAGATACCTGCAGCATTGTGCAGCTGAGGCCGCCGCGAGAACGGGGAGGGGAAAAGTAAACTCGCTTAAAAGCTGAACCAGAAAGATACTGCTGTAGCTCAGCACCAAAAACACAGGTAAATATAACAGAGGGAGGTATTAAGACGAAGCTTCAGAAACCTGGGTTTGCACGTTTTCTGAAATCTGTGGCGCCGCTGCCAGCTGCATCGACGGACGCAGGATTTAAGAGTGAAATCTGTAATATCCCAGCATCTTTCATGGTGCGTGGCACTTTGGATGGAAAGGGAAAGCGAAATATTGGCCACAAAACAACTCCTGTGGATAGTGGACTTCTTTTTTTTTTTCTTTTTTTCCTCTGTTATTTTGTGCAATAAGTTTTCTTTGTGTTCACAGTGATATCAGTACAGACTTGATGGCAGTTGTCTGCGTTAAGATAGGACAGGAACCAAGGGAGAGATGATTTGGCCCCCTTTAAGCTGGTGAAGGCAGCAAGACATCTTGTTGGAGCACATACCCACTTCATTTTCGTGGAAATCCTGACCATGCTGTCTGAAAAGCCTCGTGCTACACAGGCTAATGACCAATGCGCAAGCAGTTGGGCTTGTCCATACGTGGGTCCATCAGTGCATTACACAACCCTGGCTAACTCAGTTGCATAAGACTCTTCCCACAAGAAGCCTGGTTAATAATTTTGAGGAGGTTGACTGATCAATTGTCAAGTCCTCAACGCTTCTAAGCAGCCCTGGGTATATGTCACGTAGACCAGAAAGTCCTCCAAGAGGCTGTGGGCTTGTCTGGAATGTCACAAAAAGCCCCCATTGTTCTGCCTTTCAGTGTGGTTTAAAAATTAAATACCACGTTCTCCATTTGAAGTTCGCTCTCTGAGCCTACTGGCCTCTGACCTCTTCCATCAGATTGTTAGCAAATACAGTAATTGTGAAGAGGCTTTTTTTTTTTTTTTTTTTTTTTTTTTTTTTTCTGTTTGCTGCCTACACTGACCCATTAGCTACTGGATTGCTGGCGGTAGAAAAACTTTGTGTGAGGCGTGATAGAGCCTGTCAGCATCGGGGGATGCACTTCAGATGAGTTATCCCTGGTGGGTGGAGGAACGTCATAGAGGACCTACAGGTGTGTTGTGAAATGACTTGTGGGATTCCCACAGTGCTCCCAAGGTCGGGAAGGACCAAAGGAATCCGGATGTGTCTAAATTTGGGACTCTTGGTCACACAACTCCAAAATGCCACTTTAAGAAGAAAACAAATAGAGCTGATTATCCAGTGAAGGCAAGAGACTGAATTGTGTAGTCTCTACTTAATTTTGTAATATCTGTTATTTCTAAATTAGTGAATTTTATGTCATTTACTCTGAAGAGCAATGCATTTTTTTATTGCTCTTAGCTATTAAAATGACATATTAATTGTTTCGGCAATTAAAAATGTGTTCAACTCTCCTCCGTGGCAGCATTTGTGACATTCAGAAGTCATAAACATCAACTACTCCATCATTTTTTGCTGTAAACATGTCCTAGAAAAGTCATTTCATACCAAAGCCAGACTAAGAAATGCAACACAACAGCGTTTTGGAAGTTCTCCCACGAGGCTTAAAGAACATTAAAACTCTTCCCTTGACCCTTCCCACCAGGTAGATTCTTTGATTAGTAAACTTAGCCACCAACTGGCCATCAAAGATCATTCAAGCAATGATCTGTGACATATAATACTCAAAAAGTTAGCAAATTGAGGTGGAGGCTGCGTGCTGTGAAGTCTCAAGGACTATCACTGTTTCAGGCATTTGAACTTTGAACGTTTCAAGCCCATCTCCATCTGGTAGGCTACAAGCCAAGAGCAAGCCACAGCCTTGACCTTGAAAATATTGGTTGACTCTTCGTGGTCTTCGAGATGCCAGATGAGAGCAAAGCATTTCCCCCTCTTTGCTTACCCCCATCCTAAAGCCTTCTGCATCTGAGCTCCTGTTGATGGGCTACTACCACAAGGGGAAAAGATGTTTGGCCTACAGGTGAACAGAATTTCTAGAATGTTGAAGCTTCTCAGATTTTTATCTTGCTCATAAAACCAAGTGGATTAGAGGGGCCTAGCTCAAACAGCAGGTCTTGTTCTGGCAAAGTTGTGGTGATTTTTGTTCCAGTGCGGGTACCACTAAGAACATTTAACGTGAAGAAAGGTTGATTTTTGTCTTTGTGGTTATGCTGCAGGGAATGACCATCCGCCCTCTTGTTGACTTGTTGGCTGTCAAGAGGAAAAGAGAGAGTGCTCCCACAGTGGGAGAGCAGATCCATATTCGGGTAAGTGACCATCAACACATGGTCAGAGCTTTCCAAATATGCTTCGCCGATGTGGTGTGCCTCTACAGCCCCACAGTTTTACCTGAAGCCTTTGCAGGTCAGTCCTTTTCCAGGTTGGAAGTCCTATGCAGCTTCCTAACCATGGGTTATTATTTATATTGGAATAGCAGCCACCGACTCAGGCTGGTGTTGCATTAGGTGGTGCACAAACACGACAGGAGAAGGTGATCACTCGTCCTAAAGTTTATACTCTAACCTAACTCCAACTTTTCTGCTTCCCTGGAAAGAGTGAAGGAAAGAAAATGAGACTTGGTTGTTTTCAGGGTTGGGTATTCACCGGTCACATCACCACCACCAGTGTGGATATTTTTGCAAAAAGATTTAGAAAAGGGAGAGTAAGGTTAGCTCTAGGTTGGAGGAAACCACTGAAGTTCCCCCTCCCTGGAAGGGCTCAAGGCCAGGTTGGCTTTGAGAGACCTGGACTAGCGGAAGGTGTCCCTGCCCGGGGCAGGGCGGGTGTGGCAGGATGGTCTTTAAGGTCCCTTCCCACCCAAAACATTTGATGATTCCACGACCTTAATCTGAAGGTGGACTTTAGTTCCCCTCACTCTCGCCATCCAGACGTTGGCATTTCTAGTTATAGAGGATTTCTTCAGAGAGGACGTGGGGTGCTCTGTCCACCTAGCTGAGGCCGCGCCTCTGCATCTGCGTCCAAATGTAAAATTACGTTTCTGAATCTAATTCTTTATGGCCAGTCACATTTCTGTGGGTATGGCTTTTCAGGCATATTTTTTGTCTTCTTTTCGGGTAGCTAGAAATAAAGACATTAGGTCTGAGGACGTTTATAAAAACTGTTTGGCATCCTTACAATTAGGTTGTATTACAGGGCTTTGTTTGAGGTTAACAGAAGAGTTCAATAGGCTGAAGAGCCTTTTCCTATGGTGAACAGAGAATACTTTCTTCTTTTGTTTGTGTGTGAATAGTAAATCATCTCTGGAAATGTGTTTATTAGCAAATGTGAGCTGAAAATGGCTCTGTACCAATTAAGTTGAGAGGGTAATAATGCAGATAGTTGGAAATCAGGAACGCAGAAGCCAGAAGCAGCTTTCTTCCTTAAATTTATTTCTCTGCCCTGATAGTCGGGACGTTCTTGCTGGCAAGAGTGACGATCAGTGTGTGTGTGTGGGGTCACTTGCTGGTCCTCAGATTATTCAGCTGCTGATAGCAGTGTCAGGACTCTAAATATCAGGCTGAGGGGATTTCTCTGAAATTTTTCTGTCTCTGACCTTACAAAGAAATTAAAAAAAAAAAAAAATTAGAGCTGGAGGAAGCTCCAGAGGTATCGATACCTGAGTGTGGAGGGGCATTGACTCACGGTAGAGCAGAGCCCTCCCCCAGTTTAGGGATGCCAGTAGGAGGGAAAAGAATTTAGGAAATTACAGAGATTTAACTTCTAGCTAGAAAAATCAACCTGTCCGGGATTTTTTAATATAATTTTAAATAATAATAATAATGTTTTTGTATGAGGCACAATATAGCCAATGATTTAATTTAGTGGGAAGTGTCTGAGGGAAGGCAGGATTTATTATTCAAGTCAAAGCATCATTTGTACCTTATCTACATCTATATCCTGAAGATACTGATCTCCTGAGACAAATTGTCCTCAAAAACCTCAATATGAGCGTTTCCTGCTTATCAAGGCCCAACATGCAGGACATGCAAGCCATCAGCCATCCTGTAGGTATCTTAAAGAGCAGATCCACGTCCCTCAGCGACCTGAGAGCAAGCGGCCAAACCACTTCTTGTGCCCCAGAGCTGAGGGGTACGCGGGGACGCCTGGATGGGGAATTAGCCCGACAGCCCCTCTTCTTGTTTACTGTGGCTGTGTACTGAGCTGAAAGGGTCTCCCCTTTTGTCTGCCGGCTTTTGATGTTTGCTGACTGAGTTCATCCCATATGCAACTGGTGTATAGCGAAATCCTCTCTTCTGTTTAGTTCTTGGATCATTTGCTGGCTGGCATTGAAGATATATCTGGACACTGGGGACAGTATTACTGGAAAGACAAGTAAGGATTTGCTAAAATACGGCTATGTACACGTGTGGAAAAAAATGGGGGCTGGTTTCTATTCCCTAAGTTTCCACTGTGGGCAGCTGAGCCTTGCTCACCCTTGCGGCACAAGGCAGGTGACAGCGGGGCAGCTTTTACTTGTCCAAGGTGAGACCAGGTTCTCGGGGCGCTCCCCCACTTGCAGGTCACATTCACTTCACCCTCAGAAGACTCCTTTCTCCTCTCCTACCCTGTTTGTCGCCTCTTGTACAAAGAAGAAATGAAAAACACACACCTTGGGTGGCTTCAGCCTGTCCCTGCCTGCCCCAGTGCTCCCCGTGTCCTCCTCCTGTGTGGGAGCTGAGGGCTCCAACCCGGCGTGTGCACAATTAACACTACAAAGATGAGTTTTGCAGCGCTTGGAGGGGGGTCTGCTTGTTGAGGATGGACAAATTATAAAGAATCTCTACAGATTTCTGTTGCGAAGTGCTCCGATTTCATGCAGTTCTGGTAGATTGTGCACATAGGAGATTTTATTTTTTTTAATTTTAAATATATAAATAACGTAAAATACACTTAATAGAAATCTACCAGGTTTAATTCCTCGGCTGTGCAGATGCAGCTAACTTGATGGTAAGAACTCAACGCAGCTGGCAGGGATTTTCTTAGGAATGCCAGTGCTTGAAGTGCCACTAGAGGGTATGGGAATCGCTGCTGCTCAGGAGTGTCCAGGCTCCTTGCGAGGAGGTTTCTGTACAGCAAACAGCCAGGCTTGAGCATCAGTGTTTGATACCAGCTCGATCTTTCCCAAAAGTTGTGCTGCATTTGAGCAGAAAGTGAGAGGAAATGACTCAGGAGGGAACCTGGAAGCGTTTAAATCTGTTCCATCCCTTGGGGCTACTGCATGTACTTGTAGTATTTATAGTGGAGTTTGTGATAAATCTGGCACTTTGGGGATTTTTTTTTCCTTGTGTTTGGCAAAGTTTTAGTATCTTAGCTCATGTACTGTAGTGCAGAAATAATGAGGGGCTGACCTCTGGGATCATTGATTTCTGGAGTGAAGGTGATGGGATATAATGGATATGGAGCAACCACGGACTATGAACTGGCTGGCTTGCTCAGCTCCATTTAGGTGCTGGGGAGTCATGGGAGGAGGCTAAGCATGTCTTGGTTTGTTCTCCAACAGATTAGAATATTTCAACAGCAAATACCTGCAGAAGATCCTGCTTCGAGAATACGACCAGCCAAAATCAAGTATTGTGCTTCTCTACGAGAAGCTGGAGCGGAAACACGCCATCGAGCTGGCGGAGGCGGGGCAGCTGGGTCATGCCCCATCCCACCCATCCCTGATGTAAGTCATCCTCGTTCTGTCACCCCTCCCACCGGAGGGAACGGTGGCAAAAAGTTTTTTCAAACTTCTCTTCCTCTTCTGCTCTTCCCTGCTGGGCTAGCCCTTGGGAAGGAGCAGCATAACTTGGACAAATGTGAAGTAAATGCTCTTTAAAGGTTAGTAGGTGGGTGTTGTAAAAGATCGGGTGGATGAGCAATTGATGGACACAGTTTCTGATCTTGTACGTGGAGGCTTACCTCCCCCGAGCTGCACAGAAATGGTGCTCCGAGGGGGAGGCTCTTGCACCATTTTTTGATGGTTCTGCACCATTACATGGACTGAAGGAGCCAACAGCGAGCATGAGCGTTGGCTGAGACTGCAGGCTCAAATATTTGCTTGTTGGAATGGCCGTCTCGTCTCTCAGAGGCGGTTCTGCTCTGCCACAGCTCCCCACAGCCCTTTTATCTCCCCGGGAGCGCGTGGATGGCTCAGCTCTGACGCAAATACCAAACGCCGCTTCTGCAGCGAGCTCCGTCTGCAAGGATTAGCTGTTGGCCACGTCTGCTGGTGGATCGGGATCCGAAAAGGCTGCTGGGAACGCTGGGCTTTGGGGATGCACTGTGCATCTTCCAAAATAAGGTGTTCTGGTTTTCTTTGCAGCAACAACGACAGGAGTGTCATAACAGACAAAAAATTGGAGGTTACTCTGAATCCGGATGTCCTGGAAAATATACAGGAAATATTGGCAAGGAACCTGTACCGAATAAGGAGAACGGTATGACTCTTCCCTCAATCTGTATTTTAGATGTCCAATAACAAAAGTTATCTCAGTTATCCTAACAGCCCGAGCAGATGTTATGAATATTTACATAATTACTAACGATGTCTCTTTGTGAGCAGAGAATAGTTGGCTGTGTGAAGCCAGATCCAGTTTCCAAGTCAGTGGCACATTTCTGTTTGCAGCATGACAGCTTTTGAAAGGTTCATCCAGTCAGCCTATAATTTCATGAAGTATTTTAGGCATCAGTACCCAGAACCAGAAAGGAGAAAGGAGGAGCACATGGATCTTCAGGCATCGGGTTAGCAGATCCAGCAGTTGCAACAGCTCCTGGTTACCTCCAGGGCAGAGCAGGGATGGGGTTATCCTCACGTTGCATTTTTTTCCCACAGAAGAGAGCGCAGCGAGCGAGCTGCGAGTGAGAATTAATCTGTAGAGGGTTTAAAGCCGCTCGGCACTTTTGCCATGAAACCGGTACAACTGGTAAATAGCACGGAACCCACTTGCTGTTTACAGAATAACTCATGAATAATCTGTCTGAGGTTTTACGCACCACCTAGGACTGCACGTTGTAATTGCTGTTCACATGGTGATACATGGAGCCTTATCCTTAAAATCCACCTAAGCCTTTGTTTTACGGATTACGCACGAAATACTGAGTCCCTGGGGATGCAGCTGGTGGGGGCAGCTCAGCACAGAGGGATCAACCATCCCCTCCTGTCTGCTTGCTGAGCCAAGACACGCAAGGCTGGGAGGAAACCTATAGAAACGGTGACAGAACCTATAGAAACGGTGGCAGAACCTATAGAAACGGTGACAGAACCTATAGAAATGGTGACAGAACCTATAGAAACGGTGGCAGAACCTATAGAAACGGTGAATGGGATGTAGGTGAAGGCCTTCCTCCTGTGTGTGCTTCTTCCTGCCTAAACCCAGCCTCACACCTTGCAGGGACAGTTATCCCAAC
>NW_020799100.1:21515520-21526143 GCF_003259725.1 Athene cunicularia | reverse complement strand
CCCCTTTTGAAAGGACAGAAGCATTATTGTGAGCTTTCTTATTTATTCTGGAGGTGAGCTTTTTGTTTTTTAAAATCAGCTACAGTTCTGGGCAGACTTGAACAAAGTAAAATAGAGGGAAGTGTTGCATATTGGATTCTTGGGAGAACAACTCTGAGTCCAAATTTACTGCTGGCACAGCTCTGTGTTGGTTCATGTTCTGAATTAAAGGAGGAACAAGGTAAATACAGTGTCTGTGGCTGGTGAAGACTTTTGCTGACTTCTTTGGAGATTGTTGAGAGAAGCTGGGCCAATATTTCCCCCATGGAAAGACAAAATGGGCCAAGAATGGTGCACAAGGAGCAGGTTTGGTCTTTTCAGTTCCTCCCATCCTCTGTAAATCTTGGTATAGAGGAAAAGATATTACACACACACACACACACACACATACACACACACACACACACACACTCCCCTGTATTTTTCTCCTAAGCCCCCAGGTCAGCAGCATTATTTCTGAGCCATCCCTAGATTTCACCCACTTCTCCATGTCTCAGGTTTTGATGGCTTGAGCTAGAGCACTGTCCAAGTGCAAACTGTGGTCTCTAATCCGGGCAGCGAGACTCCATCACTCAGGAGAACAGAATGACCTTTTAAAAAGAAATAATTTATCTTTCTTTATTTAGATAGTAATTTTCCACGACAGCACAAGAACTCGGGACCGCCGCAGGCTTTCTTCCACTCTGATTTCTTTGTTCAAATGCCAGTCATTGAAGAGCCCACCGAGAACGGCAGTAACACACCAAATGCCGCTGCTTCTCAGCCCTTCATTCACAGAAAGGTGTTCCGGCTCTTGCAAAACAACTTAGAAGATTTAATTTGATCATTTACATGCTGATTGGTACTTACAATTCAAAATAGATAGGCAAGAACATGGCATGTTCCTGTAGAACATTTGGTATAATTAAACTTCAAAAGAACAACATCAAACTCGGGCTGATTTTGAGCACGACGTTACATACTTCCAGGACATTTGATTGTTAACCCTTGTGCTCCTGCTTTCCCCTTCACCGCTGCTCCCATTAGATACTGCGGTGGGTTTGGTGGGGAATTTAGCACCTTTGGGATGACTGTTTCTCCTCTTACTTTGAATGCTGACAGCTGGCTTGTCAGAGAACAGAATATTTTTGGGGGAGTCGCACAAGCAGGAGAATTCACTCTGTCTCTATCCTGACTCATGGATGGTGGCTGATGCCCTACGGGGGTGGCGAATGCTCCTATGGGTTATGCAAAATGCCAGTTTGATGCTCAGTACTGCTGTCTCATAGGAGTCATCAGGTCTAATCACACCTCTTTACAGCATCTACCTTAGACTAAGTGAAGCAGATGTAAATAGTGGCCGATTCCAGTGACATCTGTCAGGGTGACTCTAGGTCCAAGAAGTGTCCCTCCGCATCCAAAAGGGAAAGTCAGGCGTGTTTTCTGCGATCAGCACCTTATCTGCTAATGTTTCAGAATAGCTGCCTCATTTCACTGCGAATAGAAATAAGGCGATACCCAAAAGGGGTGGGATAATGTTCTAAAAGAGCCCTGGAATATTAACACGAGGTGGGAGGGTGGGTGAATGCTGTTATTTCATGCTGTGGGAGGACAGATTGCAGAATTTGTCAGCAGAAAGAAGGAACGCTGTGCTAAAAAGTAGATTTCAGCCCGTTAAAAGCAGCTCAAAATTTTAATTTTTTTTTGAAAAAAAAAAAAAAATTAAGGCGCTGAGTTTTGGTTCCGTGCCAAGTTGACAAGAAAATGACGTTTTCCTGTTTATAAAAGAGATGAATGGAAAATACAGCTAGTTAGAGTTTGAGATTTTTCTGAGTGTCAGATACTCCATCTTTCATAGTCCCAAAGGGGAGAGCTTGGCCTTCCAGGTTTGGAGTCAGCAAGAAAAACCGAGATGCTCTCACACCACTCGTTTTTCTATTCCGCATTTCACCACGAGATGGAAGCATTACAACTGTGTTTGCGAACCCAACTGGAAATCGAGGAACTGTGAAACGAACTTCAAGCAGAGGGCCACTGAAAACCCTCTGGTGCTGGTGAAACTCCTGCATGTCTCCTGTTGCCGGTCTTTCTGAAAAAAAGCTTTGGCCATACAGTCAATCGGGTGTTGTGAGCTGAGTGAATAATTAAAAAAAATCCCTTTAGGTTCAGTAGAAACGCTTTTTTTTTTTTTTTTTTTTTTTTTTTTTTCCTTGCTCGCAGGCTGGCCATGTATATATTTTTCTTTTCAGTGAAGTCAGTCCTTTGCTATTAAAATATGAAGCTGTTGGAGCTCGGTTAGACTCCTCTCATGATTTACTAGCAGCTGCTTGGTCTTTTTCCCCCTGTACCAGTCACCGCAAAAATAAGGTGGGTATGGAAGAGCATCTTTCTATAGGTTTGTGGCTCCACCAGGCTGGGGAGGAGCCAAGAGTGAAGTTGTTCTCACCTGATGGAAAATCTGTCTCCTTCCACAGTCAGTGTGGAGAAACCAGTGCCCTCGCCGGGACAGGCACCAGTCCGTGGCCAACGCCAGGCTTCAGCCAGGAGGAATCGCCTCTTCTCTCTAACCCGCGTAGCTTTAGGTGTCTACCTTTGCTTCTAAAAGAGTGAGAGGTGACTCTTAGGCTGCGTTAGAAGCCCCTGCCAAGGGGAGGGTGCAGAGTAAATAGGGTAGGCAGAGAGAAATCAGAAAAGAACAATCCTCATCCCTCCCGAGCCAACGGTGCAGGTTAAATGATTTACAACAGGCAGAAAACCCTTGGCAAGACTACGAGGTGACTTCAGATCTGAATCGTAGCCCAGAGGATTAACTCCAAGACTATCTATTTCCAGCAGAAAGTTCGCCTTCCTCCGCCTAAGGACAAAATTCCTGCCGAAGGCTTCTGCTTCCTGGAGCTGTGCATCACGCTGGCTCGGAGCGCTGTCCGGATTTGGACTCGCCTTATTTTAGGCAAGGATCCAGCACAGAGTACACTGGCAGGGCGGTTTCTGAGACCTAGGATGGCTTTTATTTACCACTGAGCACCCAGAAAATCCTTGCACCTGTAGCCAGGCAACTTGGTCCTCTCTTCTTCTGCCAAAACATGAGTACACTCCCCCAGAAGGAGCTTATTTGGAGCTGCCTGTAAGCCATGTGCGTAAATGACATACTGCCTTTGGTAATTATGTCGGAGCCCTTTCATGGAGCATGCTCTGAGAATCGTTAAATGCCCCTGGGAATGGCTTTCCAGGGAGCCAGGCGCTGCTGCTGGAGCCGGGAAGGCATTGTTATTAAAATGGTCAATAAAAGTGTGAACAAGGGATGGAGGGCATCGGTCCTCGTTAGGGGAGGGAGGAGAACGAACCGAAACAAAACAGAGAACCAGGCTGGGAGGTGTCCAGAGTTATTTTGGCAGTCTGGGCTTCTGGACTGAGGTGCCAAATCACAGCTGCGCGAGAGACTTATTCCCAGTTTACAGAAGCACTGAACAATTCAGGCAGCATTATGCTACCTGATTTTTTTTTTTTTTTTTTCCTGAAGGGTGGAGATTAGCACTGGAGTGAAAGGACAGGGAGCTCGTTAGTGCAAGCTCGTTACCTGCCTCCTTGGGCTGCAGCCAAGGTGGGGAACAGCCAAGGTGAGAAACGTCCATGTCCTGGGGATGGGCTTTGCCTCCTGCACTCGCCTGCCTGGGCCTCCCTGCTCCACGGCTGCTCCTTCCCATCCAATCTGCCCCATCGCTCCTGGAGTGCTCAGACCTCTTCCACCAACTCGAAACAAATCAGTGTCTGCAAATATTTCCTGCCATCTATTCGGTCTATTTTTAGCAAAAGTTCTTTTTGTTTTTCTTGGCAAAAGTAAAACAAATGGAAGCAGAGTCCTTGGGGATCGCAAATGGCTTGTTTATGAAGCAAGAGTGTCGTTAACAGACTTGCTAGCAATCTTCATACATGCATTAAAATACTTTTCTTTCTTAATCACAGAAAGATGACTCCTCGTTGGCGCAGGGTGACTCCAGCTCGCAGCCCAAGCTGTGCCGCTCCCTCACCGGTAAGCCGGGGGCCTGGTGGTGATTTCCCACCTCCCCTCCTCATCCTTTCTGTCCCCAGGGATGGCCCAGAAGGTGACGGGGAGGATGTGCTGAGGTCCATGGCCTGTCGGCTGCAGGGCTGGGATCTGGGACGCAGACAAGGCAAAGCCTGCCTGCCCTCCCTACCTCGCTGCAGGCAGCAGGGGCAAGACCCGGGCTGCGTGGTGCAGGCAGGGCGGCAGCAGGCAGGGCGGGCAGGGGCATCCCTCCGGCCTGGGGGACAAAGTGGGGCTCCTTAAATGAGCATCATGAGTGTGAGCAAGCAGAGCCAAGAGCCTTCCCAGCCCCAGTGCCCCATCTCAGCCCCACACAAGACATCGTTCCTCGTAGTGGGGATGCACTGCTGGCAGCAAAGGTGCTCCCAGCCAGTCCCAGTACCAGGCAGTGGTGCTGGGAAGCACAATAGTGAGAACTGGGTCCCAGTCCAGGTGTTTGACCTCCTTATTACCTGTCTGGTGCGTGAATTTACAGAGTTTTTTCATCTCCCATGTCCAGCCAGACAAGCATTTGAAACTGGAACTGTTCTTCATATTCCACCAAGCACTAAGATGTCTGGCAGTAATTTCAGATCATTCAGCCTATGGTGACGCTAATGCATAAACTTGTAAAAATGAATGATACTTCAAAACATGAAGTTTGTGCCTAAACGCTTTCCAAAAATTAAGATCTATTTTTTTTTTTCTCGCCAAGTATTATTAAAATGTGTTCCAAGTGCCCCATTAGCAGCAATGTCTGTTTTGAATATCTGTTAAAGAAAGATCAGTGGCTCAAGACCTTATGTTTTCATAAGCCCAAGCTCAGTTTTTAGATAACTGAAAGATTAGGTTTCACACTTTTAAAAAAGAAAAAAAAAAAAAAAAGGCTTAATATCCATGAAGCCTCACACACAGTATAGCCAGTCAAAACTGTAGACAGAGTAATTTCAGCCTCTGAACCACAATGAGATGTTCAGTGGGAAACTGAGCACTGAATTTTTACAGTACTTGGCCCAGCACCTTTCAGCACAGTCATGTCTGTAAAAGTGATGACTGAAAAGATTCAATATTTGTTGAAAACAACAGCAACAAAACAATAAAGTTGCCTCCCAATATGGCCTGCGTGAGGTTAAGGGGCTGGTTCTAACATTAGCATACAGAATATTCTTTATTACACATGCACTGAAAAAAATATTTAAGAAGCAAGAAAGTTTCCTTTCAATCCTTTTGTGTCCTATTTCAAATGTTTTCTTCCTTTGTGATTTTCTTTAAGCAAATAACTAAAATCTTGCTAAATAAAGAGCTCTAGAGTAGCTGGCACTTCTGCGCAGAGGTACCTTACTACAGGGTTGCAGGAGCTGATGGAAGAAACGCAATCCTGTGGCATTTGTGTGTTCACATGGACATCTGCTGGGGGTGTAGCTATTTTAATCCACCGTTTATTACAAATGTTTAAACTATGTTCTTCCTGAAGAAAAACCTAAGTGTAAGCAGAGCAAGGTGATAAAAAGCAGTGTTTCTGGGTGAGGTGGCTTTTTTGCCCCGTGGAAAATGTGAGCACAAGGGCCCCCGACATACAGAGCTGAAGGAGGCTGTAACCCTTCTGTCATGATTGCCCGCAAATTCCCTCTCCTAAATAACATGAAGTTATCGGTGCTCCAGTAGGACACCTGCATCTTGAAACACTATTTTAAGATAGTCACTGATACGAGTTTTTGTTCTGCACGGTTGTTGGTGGGGACTGGCAAAAGAATGATAATATTGATCCAAATACGTAACATATTTTAAAGTAGGGTTTAAATTGTCTTTTTTTTTTTTTTTTTTTTTTTTTTTTTTTTTTTTCCTTCCTTTGAAGCACTGAGCTTTGTCTTCTCTTTTATAATCAAAAAGCGATCCTTGCAGTGGGATAGCTCATCCCCCGTAAACAAATGGCCACCTCAGTAGCTCTTAGTATTTCTTCATTCCTGTTGACTCGCGCAGAACAACATTCCTCATACAAGTTGGTGTTTTTTCTCTTCCCGCAGTGGGGAGTGCAGAAAAGGTTCAGGAAGTGAAAGAGAACCGGTCGAAGTCGGTGTGTGTCATCCCACAGTCACAGCCCAGCGATACGGTCTGGGGGGAGAAGAAAGAAGTGGAGAAAGAGCTGACTGTGGAGATGTAAAAGCACAAGTGATGCTGCTGGCTTCCCATGGGGGGGCTGACTCTGCTTTATGGATGGCTACTCTACGTGTAGATAATGTAAATAAGATGCATATGGAAAAGGACAGTATGGACGGGGCAAAATATCCTGAATGGTTATTGCACAACGCTGGGTTTTTAATGGGAACCAGGGGAAAAGCTGCACAGCTGAGCGCTAGCGCTGCAAGGTAACGGCTGAGAGAGAATTTCTAAGAAACGTCTAGGCAAAATTAGTCTGTTCAGTCTGGGAAAATTGCTGAAACTGTCTACAGCTGCAAGAAAGGAAGTTTTAATAAGGTGAGATATCAGATCTTCTCATTAGTCAGCAGGGATAGACTAAACAGCAGGGAGCATTTAGAGCCTATGTGAGGAAAAAACTTTATAATCTCAAGGAAGGTTTTATTAGGTGATGGAGCGTGCCACCAGGAGAGACAGCAGAAACAGCGGAAGATCTCTTCTGCTCCTCAGGAACTGGTGGGTCCTGACTATGAACGTTAACCATGTAAAGTCCAAAGTTAAATCGTATCGTTAAATAAGGTGGTGTGTCTTACCAGGGGAACTGTCCCAGACCTACACACAGTTGTTTTAATGAGAACTTACTACATCTGGGTTAAAAGGGGAAAAATATCTTCTTAACGATTTTTCAGAAATTATTTAAGGAATGGTTCACCTCAAAAAAAAAAAAAAAAAATCAAACGGGGAAGCTCCAAATCCAGTGGGGTGAGCGTGCCAGCCCGTAAATAGATGGGCCAGCCTTGAGCGGTGGCTGGTTGGTCGCAGCACGTCTGCAAAGACTCTCTCGGATGATTCCTGCTGCCGTGACCGAGAGCTGCAGGGGCAGAGGAGGTTTGAATGCATCTCCTTGAAAGACACACCAGAGAAAGGGCCCAAAACCTGGCTGCTGTGGAGCTCTTCTGCCAGTAAAGGTGCAGAGCAGATGCAGGTAAAGTCGAGGCATAGTACCCGAGGAAGAGAGCTGCCTCCACATTGGGGTCATTTTCTTTGAAACTTCAGGTAAGTCTTCAAGCCTTTGCGTTCGTGTCCTTAACTGAACCCGATAGGGTAAGTTTTAGCACTGCAAACATCGACATTTTTCTTTCTCTTCTCCTTCCTCTGCATTGAAGGATCCAAGAGTATTTAATCAGAACAAGTGGCTCTTCCTGAAATAAAAATAAAAGAAGCTGTAGGAATTCACATACTCTCCTCCATGATATTTTTGGACTTGCAGAGCCAATCTCCTGTGCGCAGAAATACTCCAGTAGAGGACCACTGCCTGGTGCGCTGAGGCTTTCATTTTAAATTACAGACACAAAATTGTGTGTGTTTGCTTTGCAGTGACGTGGGGTGTGTGTGTGTGTGTGTCTCATTTTCATTTCAGCAGACTCCTTTACGGTGTCCTGACATAAGTTGATGTAGTTCATTTTGACTTGAAGGCCACTCTTCACTGCCCCATCCCTGGAAATTCACCTCATTACAAATGAAAACCGGACCTTTAAGCCTTATATGTGTGTTTTGTTTTTTTTTTTTTTTGTGTGTGTGTATATATGTACTTACTGATTTTAGCATAAGTACCTTGTTGTCTTCAGTTACTTTATTCAAATTTTGCTTCGTTTCTTAGTTTAATCTATCTTGCGTGGGAGTCACGGATTTGTCTGTTTTGTTTAGAAAACTGCCCATCTCCGAATACGTAATTTTAAACACATTTGAGTATGTTGTAACATACTACGCGTCTATTTCAATTAAATATGCGTAACATGTGAGAAAAACGGTCTGTTCGTTGGCACAAGCAAATGAGGGGGGGGAAAAAAAAACCAAAACTGAATCTGAAGGTACTCGGCTACCTGGGGTTGACATGTCTGCTGTTGGCCTGCAGTTTAGTGTCCACAGTGTTTAAAATTTCTTTTTAAGTTCTGCACAATAAATAGCTGTAGAAAGATTTACGGAAGATGAGTCCTTTTTTATTCTGTAGCTGGAGAGCAAAAAGAAAAATAAATCAAGTTGCTTGCCGAAGAGTTTTTAATCAAGTTTTTTTCAAAAAAAGCTTTAGAAAGTTTGTAAATCCCTTGGACAATTCTTGCTTGGTGTTTTCTTTGGTTTGGGTTGTTTGTTTGGTGTTTGTTTTTTGTTTTTTTTTTTTAACTTTCTTATTTTTGGCTTCTGAACTGTCTTGCTTTTGTCTGAAATACCTGGGTGCCCGTTCCATCTTTGTCTTGTACAGCATCCATCATGTTTCTCAGCATTGGGTAGTTAAGTGATGATCTTTTTTTTCTGTTTGAGTTTTTCCCATCATATAGAATGAGTTCTCTGCAATATTTTTATGGGCTACCAAGGACCTTACCAAATGGTGGCTGTCGTGGCATGTGTAGATTTCTTTGTAATACTGTAGTGGGCGACACAAATGCTTGGCAAAATCTGGACACTTCCAGGAACTGGAACTAAAATTTTACCTGACGTAGAAAAAAAAAGAAACGTTTTTGCGTGCGTTTTTCAAAACTGCGGATTTTCAACTCGCTTTAGCGCAACGAGAGACACTCTGGTGCCGGGATGTCCCAGCTTCTAGCAATTCCAGATGCTGCTCAGCTGCAGGTGTGGGGCCGGGTGGCTCGTGGCTGCAGCGGCTGCTCCAGCCGGCCCCGCGTCCCTGTGCGCATGCTCTGGCCGGATCCTGCGCAGATCCCAGCCCTTTAATCCCCTTCAACCCTGCTTCGCAGTGTTGGGACCATAAATACCTCTCTGATGTATTAACAATTTGCTTGATCTGCAGAGAAGACAATATTCTGTGCAGTGTACATACTTTCCCAATGAGTCACTCTGCCCCAAATTTAACCTTCTAGATACTACGGATTTTTTTCTTAAAGTTTCTTTACAAAATATAATAGCACAGCTAAAGCTTTCATGAAGTATTTTCCAGTTGCTTAGTGGCCAAGCCCTCTGACTAGTATGTATTTCAGCCCAGAATACCTTTGATAATCTTTGCCAGTATCCAGTGTTGGTGGTCTTAAAATTCTACAACCGAGTGGAAAACTGTTAAATGCTCAGGCTTCAGAGCATGCCTAATTAATTCTTTCCAGGGTTTTAGTCCTTTAAAAAAGTGTTAAAAACACGGATTCAGTGTATCATTGAATATTGCATGGTTCTGTGAAAATAAATTGCATCAGTTTGATTCCTTTAGTAGTTCAGAGAGTTATTGCTCTGTGCTTACTCTGGAAGTTTACAGGAGTCTTTTGAAAGTGAAGGTTAAAATAGGCAAAAAGTTGCTAATGATGGGGAGTAGCTCAATGGCAAAGCGAGAGCCCAAAAACTACATCAGAAAAGTCGGGGCTCGTAGATCAAGCAGCTGCATTTAAAAATCAGGCTATAAATCTTCCTTGCTCTCGCAACTCCAGAAAGCATGTGTGCTCAGCGCGTGGGCTCCTTTTAATTTTTATTTTAACCAGAAAATCACACTTGTGTTTATTTTATTTCATGACTGCTTAAGGAGATCATAATGGCTTAATCCTGGAAAGTACTGGCAACACTTAAGAAGCAGGTGAGGCAAATTTGAGCTTTTTTTCTTTCCTGACATCAAGCACTGGGGGGTATTTAACCTCATAAGAAACATTAAGAATCTTTCAACATCCAGGCTTAAGTGCTTCTTCCAAGAGACATGTAGACGGGAGAGATGAAAAAGGAGCATGTGATGGAGATGAACCAGCGATTATAATTTTAATGCAGAATTAAAGGGGCAAAATGTCAATATGGATATCTATTCCCCTCCCTTCCCATGCGGTTCATAGTGGGGATTTGCTCTTTGCAAAACCATCCGGGGATGCTGGTGGCATGTCCAAGCCAAAGTGGGGAGCGTTTGGGGAGCGCTTGTTGCGGTCTTGATGGCTTTGCTTTCCTCAGTGGTTTTCTGTTCTGAGGTTTGCGGACCCAACATTAAAGGCAGAGACCTACGAGAGAGATTCATTCCACCTACCTAAGAAAACACTACGTGGAGCATCCTTCGGGACCTGACAGATCATCGGGGTAAGCTCCAAGGCAGAAAGGTATGCAGCTCTCCAAAGGGACTCGGGGAAGTCTCTGAAGGCAGCCCTGATATCACATCTGTTTATAAAAATTGCAAGAAATTCTCTGCTTTCAGCATGAGAGAGTGAAAATATGTTGATCTGTCTACATAATATACAATATTTCTGTGAGCATGGATCAAAACACAAAAATTTATGGCGACTTAGACTGTGCTGATGGAGTCTTTGATCATTCAAAAGGTGAAGCACTGATTCAGTGAAAAATCTGGATTGACTAGCCCCAACTCTTCGACAGGATATGTACGTTCTGGAGATTCACAATTTCAGTTTAAAAGCTTAAGGGTAAAAAAAAAAAAAAAAAAAAAAAAAAAC
>NW_020799100.1:21490216-21515470 GCF_003259725.1 Athene cunicularia | reverse complement strand
GTTTTTTTTTTTTTTTTTTTTTTTTTGTTTGTTTTTGGTGTTTTTTTTTTGGGGGGGGATGGGAGTCCTAAGCCTGTAGCTATAGTGCTCCAGGGCTGTTGTATTAACTCAGGCAGCAGCTAGTGATGAGAGGAGGCTGTAGACTAGTTTTGGATGGTTGTTCCCCTCCCCGGCTACCCCCACAAACACCTGCCTTCGGGCTGGAGAGGCAGACAGAGGAGCTCCTGGTCTGCCCACCGCCTGGGAATAAGGTTTGACATGCAGAGACTTGCTGTGTAGAAGGAAATAAGTGTGGTCCGCATGGCCAACCAAGAGCTGCATCACCTTCTGGAGGTGCCTCTTGGACCTCGTGCTGAGGGGTGGGACGGACTGGGCAGAGCATCGGCAGGACCTGGGGCCAGTGGGGTGAGTGTTGGTACCAGGGCTTGCTCTTCCTGACTGGCAGATCATTTATTTTCTTCTCTGAGTTGAAGACCATCTCTGCTGGAAGAGTAAAATCGGGGCTCCTTGAGCCCTCGGTGAGGCTGAGAGATGGAGAGTGAAATCCCATTATCGTAGGGAAAATAAAAATCTATCAATTTCAGGATTTATTCTATGGTATTTATGTATAATAAAAGCACTTGTATTCCTGTTTCCGCTCCCCCTATCCTACAACATGTTGCCAACACATGAAGGGTTGTGTAGCTTGGGCTGGGCGGATCCTGGTCCATCCTCACGCCCCAACTGTGTTTTTTTTTAATGGCCTCCCAGTAACAAGTGCTGGATGTTGGGTGTTAATAGTGTGGCCCCAGGTCTGCAGTCCAACCCACAACACTCTACACATTTTCCACAGGCGCAACATTTCCACACAGAGTTCAGATGCAAAGGCAACATCATAAAGCAGCCCAGGAAACGATAAGGTGAAAAAATACGGATGAATCAATCATCGTTTTACAAATAAAATTAAACATTTTACATCAACGTACATATTTAATGATCACATTCCTTCTTTGATAGGTATCAAAAGGTGTTTTTCCCTCCAGAATGGAATTTTTTTCTCTGAAAATGCTGAAATGAAACATTCAAAATTAAAAAGCGCATTTATTAAAATTTTTTCAGAGGTACTCGCTCACCCCAGCCCTTCCTGAAAATATATATATTTTTTTTTTTAAACTCCATGTTTTCTGATTAGTTCATCAGAAAATCCCCATCCCTTTCTAACTGCAGAGGAAGAGAGGGGGGGCTGGAATGATTTATTGGTGGCTTTGTTTCCATTTTTTTTTTTTTTTCCCCTTCCTTTTCTTCTAATATGTCCTGTCTATTAACAAGGCTGTCTATTGCATTGTATAAAATCTATATGAACAAAATCCTTGCACAAAAGAAAACCAAAAAACTAATTTACAATTCAAAACCAGAATGGGACAAATCTTATAATTAATAATGATGTTTTTTTTTCTGAAGAGCAAAGGAACTATTTTTTTTTCTATTAGTCTTACGAAAAAAACATTCCTATTATAAAAATTTTAATTTTATCTATTTTTTTTTCCCCAAAATAGAGAAGTAGAGAAGCAAGGGGGGGGTGCAGAGGTTAGATGAACTCTGGCCGAGCGGAGCTGAAGGAGTTTGCTCCTCTGGTGTGAGGACCCAGCGCCTTCTGGGCTGGATGGATGCAATGGGGTTGATATCTAATTAAAAACAAATAATCAAGCTGAATGGAAGGAAGCACAAGGGGGCTGTAGCCCCATCGTGGGCATTAGCCATCCCCTGCAAGCGTGGGTGCTCCCACCCCATGCTGTTGGAGCAGCTGCCCTGTCCCTGCCAGTGCCCCTGGAACGGTCTCATTGTCCATCGCGTCCAGGAAATTTTTCAGATCCTAACGGTGATGAGCACGTGCGTTGGGGTGTGCCAAGGAGGAGGCAGAGCTCGTTGCACGGAGGGATGTTTTTGACCTTGCAAACTCAGTTCCTATTCCACGGCCCAAGAATTTGGAAAAAATGTTTGGTTGGGCACATAACAGCCCGTGAGGAGCCAAGGCTGGGCACCAGCAACGCTCTGCCTCAGCCACGCAGGGTTTTTTTCTGCCAGTGGGACTGAGAATTGCTGAGGCCACCTTCCAAATGGCAAACGGCGCTCACTTGCGAATATGCATTAGCATACATACAGCAGAGCCAGAGACAGATGACTAAAAAGCACACACATAGATGCGGAAGCGTGCATTAATCCTTTTTTTTTTTTTTTTTTAAATACACAAGTGCCCACTTTGCATTTTAATTTTATGCGATGGCAGTGCAATCGGAAAAAAAAAAAAAAAATGTCCTCGCTTCGGGTGTGCAAACCCTTGTCTTCACTGAGCTCCTTCAAGCATGGCCAAAGCTCCCCCGTCAGTCGTGTTCAGCTTTGAGATATAGATCACAAGAATAGATGGCGACCGATTTCCTTTGTCACTTCAGACAGGTTTAACCGGTATTACACATCAGTTAAATGGCAACTGATTGCAATTGCGCTTATTGGAGGTTATTTTGGTGATAGATATATTGCACTTTGTATTTAATTAATCGTTTTATGTTCGATACAGAGAGGTTGTCTCATGGCAGTGATCGTTGTTTGCAAAGTAACCAGATGGCTGTGAGATGGGTGTGTTACTGCAGGTCAAAACTGTGGAAAAAAGAGTGGATATTATGGGCTGGGAGAGGGTTGAAACCTGTAGGAATGGGACAAGTGAAGGTGTAGGGAGGGTTGGCCACAAGCGTCTACAAACCTGTCACAGTGGCAGGGATTTTTTTCCAGTGGAGAAAGCAGCTAAACGTGGGAGGGGAGTAAGTGGCTGAGGAGGGACAGTGTGTGTTTGTTGCTGTAGAGGGTTTGTTTCCCCGGCGGCACTGCCGAGGGGGCGCGGGGGGAGCTGAGCTGCTCCCCCACGGCCACGCCAAGGGGTTTCGGTGGGAGGCTCTATTTTGTCAAAATTATTTCTCCTCTCCCTTAGCCGACTAAATATTTTCTTGGAAGAAAAAGGATGGTTAAGCAGGCCGGAAGATATGATGTATATTTTATATTTTCACGTCCCTGAAAACGGCCTTTGTACCGCAGCTCTCCCCACAGAGGCACATCCCCTGCGCCCCGTTTGAGGGTCTCTACCAGCCAAGAGAAGCCCTGCCGGGGGGACTTCCATCTCGTTATACCAACACCAGAAGGCATTCTTCCACGTCAGTGACCAACCAAGAGGTAAACCTAACCCGTGAGGTGGCCCGCTGGCCCTGTCCTGCTGCTCCACGTTGCCTTGCTCACCTACCGTCTGCCCCACCGTGCCAGATGCAACAGCTGCTTCTCCCCTCCTTGCACTCGTGCCTCTTGCAGTCCCACTCTAGCTCCAATTAACAGGGCGGTGGGGACTGTGGCCAAATTTTGACCTTGCATGACAAGTCTGCAACCTGTCCCACCTTTTTTTTTTTTGGGGGGGGGGCTCCTTTGGGCAGGGACCTCTCTCCTGGATCCGATGCGATGCCTCACGTGCTTGCAGTCAAGTTACACAAACAGCAGCTCTGCCGCTGTGACAGTGAGGAGGAGAGGTCTAATGTATTATTTAAAAGCTATCCCTGCAATATTTAAGAAAGAACAATGCAGAGGATAGAGTAAATTATTATAATTTAAAGTCTATTGTGCTCATAGAAGAATGAGCATATTCATCAGTCCATATGCCTCAACAGTTGGCTACAAGTGTAGTCAAAATTTTACCCAAGCCTCTCCAGTTTCCCTAACTAGTGTGCATTTTCTCCGAGATACCCATATGTTCACAGTAATCTTTAACTATTAAATTGATTTGGAAATTAATTTGGCAACGGAAAATCCCCCATAGGATAGGGAAGTCAACGTCTTCATCTATCCCCCTTTTTAGGACAGGTCATGATTTAGGCTAAGGTTAGAAAATCAGAACTTGAACTTCCACTGCAATTTAAATTTCCTCCTTCAGCCTCCTGGCATGTTACAGGAATATAGTTATTGCTCTGCAGAAATTATAATTTTCCTAGTCTGGCATCCCATTCCTGGCAGTGATCTACAGCAGATGCTTCAGCAGAAGACAAAAACATTAGGAACCAAATGGCAATGAAATTCCATGCAGGAATGTCCTCATCCCTCTGAGACACTTCTTCCACAGCAGGCTGGGGTGGTGGGAGGGGTATGGATGCTATATAGTCTGCTCTTCCATGGCAGGAGAGAGAACATCTCTCTACAGCTGCAGAGCAAGACACTTCAGGTATGCTGGTCCATACACCGGATTTTAATGCTTCATGCCTAGCTAGATGTGGACCTGCCCGATTTAAAGGTGTTTGCATCGCTTGACTGCATCACTTCGGAGAGCGCCGAGGTGTTTAAGGTATCGCTGGTGTTTTAGTGTTGTTGCTTGGATCTCTTGGGTGAAAGCCGTGTGAACGCTTTGCTCAGAGGAAGCAGGAGCTGAGGGAGATGCGTATTGCACGAGGGTCACTTCTACGCTGTGCTTGCGAGGACGTGGCAAACGGGGTTTTAAAAACTCTCCGGTGTCCTGGGCAGTTCTGCACCGTAACCCTTCGTGACCTACAGACGCTGCCTGACGGGCCGAGGCTGAGCTCTGAAATGAACGGCCATGTGTTTATTTGGAAATCTTCCTGCTCTCTCTCAGTAGCTATTTGTCATGTTCCTTAACACCGCAGCTGTTTGGTTACGCCAGGTCAGCTGCTTTTATTAGTCCTGTTCCCACCACCCACTGAAACTCACACCAGCCAGGAGAGGATTATTACCCGTGCCCAAAAATAGCACTTCTCTCGTTCCCCTCTTCCAGTGACCCTGGAAACTTCAGCGGTTTTCTTCTTTTCTAATTTCCAACTCTGCTGCCTACCTGCTTCCCCATGAAGGCTGGAGTAGCCGCCCTCACAGCCGGGATCCTCGGCGGCACCGGCGTGTTGCTCTTTCTCATCGCTTTTGGGACGGATTACTGGCTTCTAGCTACGGAGACCTGCGGTGTCTTCCAGCGTGGGAATAGCACTCTGCAGTCCGGGGAGGTAACCTCTGAAATACTGTCTTGTTTTGGAAAAAAAAAATGACTTATTTAAATAATTTTAAATTTTTAAAGTTTTAAATCTGCGATATGTATGCCCGTTGAAAGCAACCTGCTATAATGTCAGCCTGAGCTACCTTTACGATCCCAGGCAGCTTTTCCATAGTATCGAGCATTTTGACTGAAGTAAAGTGTGTCTAGGAAACATTAAGACAGCACCTCCGTAATCTGGCAGATACGAACATTAGGGAATGAAAGGTAAAAATGTAAGAGCTTTGCTTGTTGACAGCATTTGCCTCTAAAGACAAAAGGTATCTCCTGATATTTGCCATTAAAAGATTTCTCCCTCTGTAGTTTCTTCATTTAAAAATAGTTCATATTTTAAAGTGTAGGACTTGGCAATCATTTACAGCTGAAGTGATACGACTACAGCACCGACAGAAAACAAAAGCAAACATCAGACGCAGAACGGAGTAGACAAAGAGTTCCTGCCCATCTACCAAGAAAAGGCCTATATATGTTTTTAAGGTTCAGATTTATATAGGATTTTTCTTAGCAGGAGATGTAATTTTCCAAGGACAGTTTAGTGTTTTAGTGCTGACTGGCAGTATCACGCATTTATGGATCCTTTTGGAAGTTTGATTTTTAGCTGCACTTGCTGTTGTCTAACTTTTCAATGAACTAACAACCAGATCAGTTCCTTGAGCCACCCACTCTTCAGAAATGTTTTTTGTGCCGATCAATGTGTGATTTCAATTCAATTCAAAATGACAGGAAGATCCTTGTTGTGTGCAGACTTTTTGTTACTTCAAAGTTCAATCCAATTAGGTTTGATTTTTTTTTTTTTTTTTTTCCTGGTGTGGTGAGTCACACTGGGTAAGCATCATGATGCCAGCAAGAAATATTTTCTTTCATTTCAGAATCCCATAATCAAATGTAGGACACTGTTCACTTGAGTCATGTTTCCAAATGACTTTCTCTATTGGGGAAAAAAAAAAAAAAAGAAAAAAAAGAAAAACTGCCTGGCAGAAGACACTGTCTTTACTGTTTAAAGCGGCACAGTAAAGCCCCGGAGATGTCAGAAAGTCACGAACAGAGGAGTGCCGCTCAGTTTTTGTGCACTTGGCAAATGACAATGTTAATTGTTTCGGATTTTTGTTTGTGCTGTTGTCTTTTAAAGGGGAGAGACCAGAGACTTTGCGCCGCACGACATGAATAAGCATCTCCAACGTTTCAGATGCGCTCTTGGCCAAAGCGTTAGCGTGCCTGTCACTAAGGCAGAGCGACTTCAGAAGCGCCAGGCAGAAATAGGAGCTGCTCTTACTCTTCCCCTGAGCTATTTTATTTCTATTTCAGACACTGTCTCTATTATTTCTATTTCAGTTACCGGTTGTGTACAGCAGGCTCTGTTTTTACCTTCTCTGCCCTTTCTTAAACTGGCAAACCCTGTCCCTTACAGATAAGGATGGTCTTGCGTAGCTGCCAGAGAGCGATTAAATGTGCCGTAGATGCACAAAGTCAGCAGCCGTCCAGCTGATGGAGTTTGAGGGCTGTTACCATTGTCACAGCTGGTATTTTCTTCTGAAAGTAAAAGGAGAATCAGGTCAGAGGTCCGGAATTGGTCATAACTTGAGACATAAAACCCTCAAGGCGAGGGGAGTGTCTCTAGCACCTCCCTGTTGAGTCTCTAGTTCACAGGGCCCAATCCTGTGTGGAGCTTCCCCGGCCTCCGCAAAATTTAATTTTGTAGCAGTCACGGTCTCCTTTACCAAGCCTTATGTAATAAAGATAAAATTAATTTTGGCTATATTTTTAATAAGTTCTTTTGGTAAATAGTCCAACGCTCAACTTTGCGATATCCTCCCTGCTGAGAAGACCTAAACCTTGGTCTCACAGGGGGTTAAAACAGATTCATGAAAAAGGAGAAAGTCTCAACATCCCTGTCGTGGTCTGTGAGAAGGCTGGTGCGAGCAGGGCGATTTGTGTCTCACCTAAGCTTAGCATAACTTCTACTGGGCTCAGCAGAGGGAGAGAAGGAAGGGAACCTTTGGGCTGGTGATTGGAAGAGGCTCACTGGGAGAGTTAGAGCTGGGCTTTTGGGGTTAAACCGGACCTTGGACCCTGCAGAGTAGCAAGGACATCAGACCTGTTGCATCGGGTCACGCCCGAAATTGCTCACCTGGTAATCAACACCGGGTTACAACAGCAATGACATTTATTTAAGGGAAGTGTTTAAGAAGTAGAATACGCCCAGAATGCTCTGCTCCCCAACATACACATCCAGCTCTGGCAATCGGTGGTTTGAAGATATCAAAGAAAGAAAATCTGCCCTGTGAAGGTCTGGAGGTTGTTTGTTACCAGAACATGTTGTAGCTGTGATATGGCAGAAAGTCGAGGGCAGTAGCTGCCTCTGTGTTCCCCATCCCCTCCAAAACCAACTCAAGCAGCGACAAACGAAAACCCCAACAAAAAGGGAAAACCAGCAACTGCCTAAGCAAAAATTACACACTTTCCACCTTTCTACCACGGTTCTCCCTGTATCAGCTTGGGCTTTCATTTCTCCACAGGCTGAAACGCTGGCAGAGGCCAGGCGGGAGATCCTCACTTTCCATCATGAGGGCTTCTTCTGGCGGTGCTGGTTCTTTGGCGAGGGCTACCCAGAGACCATCTGGACCTTCTGGTACAGTGAGTACGATGCCACCGCACCACATCCGCAGCATTTGCTCAGCGTTTGAATTGCAAACAAGCACAAAAGGGCTCACAGGGATGAGGAGGCACTTGACCTTTTTTCCTTTTTTTTTTTTTAATTTTTTTTTTTATTATTCTCATCATCAAAAGCAAACTTGGCTCACCCTTTCTGTGTTTTTTTTTTTTTGACTTGGATTTTGTTCTCAGAGGGTTGTTCACAGAAACGTAGGAAACTCTTGATGCCGTTTAATATATCACTTACTTTTGGACTGGTGGCTTCCACCAGCAAGGACAACTCTCCCCTCCCCGCCTCGTACCTCCTGATGGTTGTTTTCAGCTAAGGGCTGCTAAATTTGACCCCATGTCTTTCCTGGCCGTTAGCACTGCTCTTTTGTCAGCGTTTTCAGGCATCGGGATGCTGAGCATTCCCACCTCCCACTCATTTCAGCACGGGGAAGGCTGGACGTGCATGAGTGTGCGCTCCCTGGGTGCTCAGGACCTCTAGCAGTGGGCAGTGGTGGGCCACGGAGAGCCGTAACCACATGTCTTTATTCTCTCAAGCACACAAGACCTTTATCTTGCCTGCTTTGCTTTTTAAGGTCATCAAAATTACACGTGTGAATAGAGAGAGATGGATGCATAATGTGGTTTTTTTTTGTTTTTTTTTTTTTTTTTTTTTTCTGAAAGCACATTCACTCTTCAAAAAAAAAAAATTGAAGGAGAAGGTGAAACCTGTTCTGAGACACCAGTTGGTGCTGCCTGGTGGCCCAGTGAAGTGTGGGGTCTTGGCCCAGTGAACCAGGTGCTCCCACCAGAAAGAGCCAAGGAGTGAGACCACCCCAGAGCAGACCTGGCACCAGCCCCGCCGGCCCCCGAGCCAGCAGCCGGCTTGCCCGCCTTCGTGCGCAGTGGGGAATTAGAGGACAGCCTTTCCCCGGGATGCCGCAACCCTAGAGGAGCATTGGGGGTGGAAAAAGAGATTTTTAAATAAGTCCTGAAGAGGTTTTAAACACTGCAAAAGCCTTGACCCTGTGCTTGCTGGGGTTTCAGTCTGCTCAGAGATGCTTACGTGCCTGTGGAGCGGCGTGATCGTCTCGTAGGGCATTTGGCTGCAGATAATGCAGATTCCCACAATAAATTTACTCTGCGGTGATTAAAATTTCAGATGATCTTTGCTGTCTACCGGTCCCTGACCTGTGTTTACTCTAAAATCTTGCAGGAACAGTTAGTGCCACTGTTCAGCTGAACAACATGAGATTTTTCACACGGAAATTTTTTTTTTGATAAAAAAGGACAGGCTTGAGAGAGTGAGTTTGCTATCTAATTACATTATATGGAAATGCATGATATAATGTTACCTGAAGTAAAATGACTCTTGCTGATAACTGGCAAATTTGTGTTACTTCTTCAGGTATTTATTATAATAGGATTGATCATGGCAAATTAATTTGCTGCTCTTATGAATGTAATAATTAATTCAATAGGTACTCCATAGTCAATTTAGCATGAACTAATGTCCACCTATTATAAAGTGTTCCTTTGAGCTGGGGAACATATTTAAATAAGTGGC
Source organism: Athene cunicularia (assembly GCF_003259725.1). NCBI lineage: Eukaryota > Metazoa > Chordata > Aves > Strigiformes > Strigidae > Athene > Athene cunicularia. The sequence goes on along the minus strand of NW_020799100.1, from coordinate 21,506,201 downwards.
CAACCATTAATTAATTCATTTAACATTCATTCTATTACCGTTAATCATGATAAGCCTCAATGGTATTAATATTGATGGGGCACTTCCATTCTAATTGTGCTTTCCCTTCTCACAAACTGGGGGTCTTGTGAGGGAGCTGGTTCTGGGACCCAGATACTTTTGTCCCTTCCAGACCGTCTGGCGCATTTTCTGGAGGAAAAGAGCAATGGGAATATTTACACTGATTTCAGTTGCTCCATGATTGATGTCCACCTCAGCCTCGGGTTATGAAGATGAGAAGATGTAAGGGTATCAGTCTCAGATCCTCTTATATCTTCCTTCTCTCATCATTCTTCTTTTTCTTTTTTTTCTTTCTGACCAGGGTTTACTATCTGTCTTTACTCCCCAGCTTTCTGATTTCAGTGAGGGGTTTGTAGGTTTTGCAGAATAATACCTTGCTATCTGAATACTATAACTGTGATTTTGCAGAAAAGAAAAGCAAACGGGGTGTTTTTTATTGTTGTTGTTGTTTTTGTTGTTTTTCAGCCAGCCAAGCGCACCCCAAGTTCTGCATGCATGGCTACCTCTTTCCCATGCCCATTGCTCTTGGACCTTTCCCCCACCCTTCCTACGACACAACCGCAGGTGGGTTTCTTGCCTCCTCCCCCAGCAGCTCCTTTCCCAAGCGATCAGGCAGAGATTTACGATGTGTGTCAGTGCTGTGGTTCTCCCGTTGTAAATGCCTGTGGCCAAGCGTGACCAAGGCTTTTGGAAAGCGGCCTTGCTTAGTTGACTGCCCCAGGCTATGAGCACATCGAGATGTTCTCCCACATCTTCTCTCCTCCAGACCCAGCCATGCCTGGCCATGAGCCGTGCACCCTCCCGCTGGGTGCTCAGCACCTACTCCTACGAGCAAGGGAGGATGCTAAATCCACTCCCTCCCACCTCATCGCTCACTGGGAGGAGCTGGATCAACCCCATGGCCAAATCCAGACTCTGTGAGCAAGCAAGAAAAGTAATTTCTCCTGGGCTGCAGGTTTGCGGCAGCCCAGTGCTGATTTGTTTCCAGTCTGGCTTCCTGGGAGAGCTCTGGTGTTGATTTGTTGCAAGGCAAAATAAACAAACACTGGGAAATCAGTTAAAGACCAAATTGTTAAAAGATCCATGTAGGTGACTGGCTTATTTTTAACACACCGAATATGACACAGTTGGAGAGCTCTCCTTTCAACTGGTTCCCTTTTTATTTATGTTTCTCTATATTTTCAGAGTTCTTTAATGAATCAGCTGCTGTTAGGAATTTTAATTTGCTAAATTGGTGGCAGCAGCTAGAATTAATTCCATGATCTTTTTTTGAAATGAATTGATTTCTTTAAATAGTGTGCATCACTCTGCATCGCCTCCGGGGAACTGGGGCAGGCGTACTGCACAAACAAACATCTTGACCTTTTCCTTAGCCTTTAGCAGTACCTTTTTTATTTTTATTTTTTATTTTTTTTTAATGAGGAATTAATTTAAAAAAAAAAAAAAGAAACATTTGTCAGTAGAAGCATGTGAGGGAGAGCAGCTAATTTCTTGTGCTGTGCTGTGCAGGATTCCTGCCTCAGGGAACACGCTGTAGTGTCAGTTGGATACGAGGGACCTGTCGGCAGGCGGAGGAGGAGCCCGTTGCAGGCTGTGTGCAGCAAACATATGGGTTAAGCGGTGGGATTTTTTTCAGCTTAGGAGAGGCAGGCATGACGTCTAGTTTCTGAATGATCCCGCTGATAAACGCACTACGTTGTCCGTACTAAATAAAGGGCCACGGAAGCATCTGTCCCTGCCCGTCAGCCCTTGCTATGAAACCCTCTTCAGCTGCCTCGCAGAAATGCCCGTTGGGACAGGTCCTGGGAGGGTGCTGGGGACAGGGGCTGCACCCCGGGGTGCTGTGGGGCTCTGCCAATTCACCTCGGTACTACAATCCCCGGGGAGATGAGGATGTCTCAGCGCCCATGTTTAGAGCAGCAGGAGCGTTGGGCTCCTCTGCTGCACCAGCCCCACTTGCAAAGCCCTCAGACGTCTGCAGAGAGCAGGTACTTCTGTTGTTAACACTCATTTTATTTCAAGCCAGTCCATCCTCGGATGCAAATGATGACAAAACAGGAGGCTGTCCAAGAAGAGGGGTCCTCCAGCTATTACCTGCTCCAGAGATAATTCTGCCTTATCTGCATCCTCTTAGGATCCCTGAGAGAAATGGGTGACGGGAGGTTAAACATGAAAATGAATTCTGTGGTTTTGGAGAGTTCAAGATACTTATCTTTCCCTAAGTGGCTCTCCTGACAAAATGGTTTAAAATGAGTAAAATGCATCTTTTCTGTATCATTTTTCTTTCAAGTGTGAATCATTTCAGCATTACCCACTTGCTCGTGCTCGGCTTAAATCTCTCTAACCAGCGCTTCTGAAAAAAACAAGAGGCAGAGCGAGGTGTGGCAGTCTGAGGGGATCACATAAATCAGGGGAACGGGGAGCAGGGTATCGGAGAGTCTCTGCCTGAAGATCGCCACCTTTGGCCAAGGTTTATGGCAGTGGCTGGAAGAGACTTGGCTACTGGGAGACTGAAATGAGTGTGCTGCGTCCCAGCCTGTGGGATGTGAGGGACGCAGGCTTGCTCGGCTCTGCCTGGTGCGATTGCATGAAGTCCCGGCAAACGCCCCAGATTCAGCGCATGAAGAGGCAGCTGTTCTCTTGCCCTGTTCTCTTACTTGGAGTCAAGCTTGGTCATTAATGGGGGAAATCACGAGCTCCCGTTTTCCCTGCAGCCCTGCTAACAAAAACCGCCTTTATTTTAAACCAGGAACCTGGCACCTTCCGTAAGTGTTAATTAAAATGGAACAAAGATGCAGTCTGATTCCATCTCCCCAAATGTTGCTGTTTTCTTTCCTTTCTTGCCAAGCTCTCCCATTCCCCACAGGCACAGCTAAGCACGGTGTCCTTTACTCTCACCCCCTTTTGTGGTGTGCTTCCTTGGCAAGCCCTTCCAACCCCTTGTACTCATTCCAATCCCATTATGTAGGGCACGACATTGAACCTGAACTTGCACCGCTTCCAGGCACATCGCGCCCATGCCGCGGCTTAGCAAAGCAGGAGCTCCAGCTCTGCCTAACACGAGCAGCTTCACAGGTTACTGCTTTTACCGTGCCTGAAGCAGGAGTTAAGCATGGACTGAAGAAACCCGCTTTTCCTCTCCTTTCCCCTGACTTTACTCTTTTTGCCGGTGCAGTGTACAGAGGCTTCTGGACGGCGTTCATCATGCTGGCCGTGGCCGCAGGGCTGGTGGGAGGGCTGCTGCTGGTGTGCGGCGTGCCCTTCGTCAGCCCTCGCTCCTACAAAGCGGGAGGCGGATTCCTCCTCACCTCAGGTAAGCGGCGGCACCGGGGTACGGCCGCGCTCCGCTTGGCGCCTGCGGGGACGGGGAGGCGGCCGGGGGCGAGGCGCTGGCGGGGATGTGGGGGTCTGATGGGAGCTGCACTGACTTGGACTAAATGATTTCCCTCTTTGCCCACCAGAATTAAACCTCTATGCTCAGTCAAGCTTTAGCAAGATAGTCCTTAGTCCTAGGGAGGCTGGGTTTTGGGAAAAATAAGTTGGGTGTTTTTTTTTTTTTCTCCTACTCTTCTATGCAACCCAGAGGAGCAGAGACTTTTATTTTAATAAAGCCCATAGCTGCGTTAACCCTGGGCAGCAGTCATCCACGTTCTGTTCCCCTAAGACAGTCTTTGCGTTTGGGCCTCTCCTGTCCCTGCTGCTAACATCTGTTAGAGCTGGAAACCTTCACTGAGTGATGAAAGGCGTACCCGGCGACTCAAAATGGGAGGGCTGGCTTAATAAAACCTGAAAAGATAAAGCAGTAGCACAGCAGGAAAATGAATTAAAAATGGGCATTTATTCGTTATTCCCACTGCCATTACAAATGATTCCAGTGAATTATCACACGGGCTTTTTCCTTTTCTGTATTTGAGAAGGAATAACTGGCTTAACTCGTAGAAATACTTGACTTAGTGACTCAAACTCAGAAATAAAGCTTTTTTGTGACTCGAGCGGCTAAAGGCTGGAGCTCAGCTGAGCCATGCCAAGTGAAGAACTTCATTGTGAAGTCAGGCCTTTCTCTGATAAACCACGGCTTAATTACGGATGGCACACCAGGTCCCGCTTCCTCACACACAGCATGAATCAAACGCAAGCCAGCATCTTGCCTCCAGTTTGGACTTTGAGTATCCCCAAGTTTTTGGGGTTGAAAACATTCAGGAAAATATTTCACAAGGAAGGTCCCAACCCTGACCCTGGAGGAACTCCACCCAAACCCCTTTCAATCTCACCGTGCCCTGCCGTTATTACCTTTTACTCTTTCCCCCCATTATTTAGCTCCCTGTTCATTTTATAGCTTCTTTCCTAGTTTCTATCTCCTCCGGCATGAAGGAATATGACATCTATCTATTTGTCTAGAAAATTGGGAAGGCACTAAACCAATTTGGCCCTATGTGCCTCTGCTAATTTGCTTTGCATTTTGTCCGGTTTTCCATTTGCCTCCAGGTCTTCAGTTACTGAAGGGCGAGCAGCAAAGCCTGTGGGTATCTGCTTATTTCTTTCTTATATAGTTTAATAAATACTTGGTTGGGTTTAATTTTCCTGAAGGCAAATCTCATGTGGTTTGCAGACACAGATTTCATGTGGGAGTGCAAGTGTCTTGTTATCAGATCTCCACCAGGTACCAATACCTTCTGCTGAGTAGTGTTGGCCACTTGACATGTGTACATTGAAGTCATCTCTTCTTGTGAGACTAGGGCAGAATATTTGAATTCCCTCACTCTGGCTACCTCACTTAAAGCCCTATTTCTTCAAAACACTCAACTTTCAGCCCAAATAGAAAACCTAAGATCACTCACCTTGTGACACTGGCCAGATAAATAAAATATCACGCAGAAAAGGGTGTCGAGTAATACTGAATCACACTATTCAATTTTTTTTTTTTTTCCATTGTTTCTGCACTTTATTTGACTACTTCTTGATTAAGAAGCTAGGGCATAGAATGTGACACTTTTTAGAAAAGCTGATTATGCATCACATAAACCTCTTGGCATTAGACAAAGATGCTGCTGTTTAAATTGAAGTTTGTACTAAAGCAGTTTCAATCTGAACAGCAATCATTGTTATTAACTGTCATTAGGAGGAATGAGTTCAGCTGAAATAGAATTCCTGCTATATTTTCAATCTAAATGATAGCTAGGAGAATGAAATAGTATTTCAGCATTTTCAGCGAAGTTTACTTAGAGTTTCAACTGATCTTTTTTGGGGGGAGTGGGGGCATCCTGAACTCAAACCTCTGGATCCTGCTTGACGCTGGCTTCCTGATGGATGCATGCCTCCATGGTTATTTTCTTGCTATCCCGTCTAAAAATATTTTGCATAATTGCGCTGAGCAGTAGGAACAATAGATTTAACACAGCTCCAACTCCCCAGCCATCCCTCTCCTTCAGATAGCGGGATGCGGAGAGACGACGCAGGAGAAAGCGCGTCTTGTCTTCTAATCGTGGCCTATGGGTCAGTGTTAATTAACCTCCCTTGCAGAAGTGATCTCTCCTTGAGGAAGTGTGAAAATGTTGGCAATGTGTAGAGCGGGAACATGGTCTGGCAGTCGGATGGTGAGATGGGGCACGATGGCTGGAAGATATCCTGGCCTCTCAGGGCATCCTTTAGGTGCAGCTTTGTTCTGTCCCTAAACTCCCTCTGCCCCTTTTGGCAGCAGCCTGTGCTGAGGTCGTGACACCACAGGCCTGGTTAATCATCACAAAATGATGATGCAACATTTGCCACCGAAAGGCTCTGAAGATATTACTGGTGCAAATGCACTCCCAAGCACATTTACGGATAACCCGCCTGACATGGTCTGGAGGAGTTATGTGTGCCCCTCTGTCACGGAGGGGGGAATTCAGCGCCTAAGGGTGATGGTTGCTATCGCTCAGTTAGGTCTCCTTGGGTTACCTCTCCAAGATGCCTTTTATTTACTGCACTTTCAAGAGGACAAATCCGACTGTCTGCCAGCTACCGCAACAAATGTAGTGCTCGGTGGGTGGCGTTTCTGAGAGCCCTTTCAAACGACCGGAGCCATCCCCCTTGATTTCCTCTGCTGGGTGACTTGGGAAATACAGCCGGAGCCCATCTGACATTGGCTGCTGCTCGCATTTGCACATCTACCTCCCCAGCTGAGCAGTTATCCTTGCCAGCCTGCTCCCAAAAGCACCCCAACTGCATGAGCAAATAGCCGGCGTGCTGCTTTCCTTCTAACGTTGGCCATCACAGACTTAGCTTCGGTGCTTGCAAGGGGGAGGCAGATCTGCCTGGTGACTAATTGTCCCCTTGTTTCAATAGTCAGATGACAATATGATTAATTATCACTACAATGTCACCGAGAGGGCCGGGTGAACGCTGCTCTGCAGCTTCTGGAAACGGTTTGAATTACTGAGACAGCTTTGCTTGTGCTCCTCGGTTTTCTGTGCTCCTGCTCCTCAGTTTTCTGTGCTTGTGCTCCTGGGTTTTCATTTCTTTGGGCATTTTAGAGACCAGGCTTAGAAGTGAGCCCGTGCTTCATCTAGACTTGGGGCAATTACTGAGCTCCCAGCACTGCCCTTGGACGTTTGGACCAGCTGCACAGCTGTAGGCTTCAGTGGAAAAATGACCTGAGCTCTACTTGGTGACTTGCTCAGGGGGAAAAAATCTGCTCTGGAGGGAGCGGACAGGCAAAGTGTGAGCGTACGGTGAGTTTTCGAAGCAAGCCATAAGGATGCACGACACAGGTAGTGTTAAGCAACCCAAAGAGGAGCTTGTTATCAGCTCGCCTTGCACTGGAAAGCACAGATACATGATGAACCACGTACACTCCACGCTTCTTCAGCCGCTGTGGTCCTGGTGCTGTTTCGCCAGCATCCCCACTTGCATGCTCGCACCATCCTGCAGCCCCAGGATCGCTGTGGCCGTGAGCACAAAGCCTTTCCTGAGCTTTTGGAGTCATGAGGTGGTCATGCTCTTCAGCATGAGCTGACTGCATTTAAAAAAAAAAAAAAAAAAAAAAAAAAAATTGGCAATCTCGGGCTCCCCACATGCAGTAAAGACTGACAGTTATGGAAGGGCAGCTGAAGGTCGCCCCTCCATTTCCTCGTTATTAACATCCTTAAGAGGCAACTAGTGAGAAAGGCGAATGAGTCAAAGTTCATTATTCTCATAATTAGCAGATTACACGAAAGTTCAGTAGCTTCCACAGGATAAGAGTTAAAGATTGAGTTCACTCACCTGTCCCTACAATTAGCAGCTATAAAGGTGTCACAAGGATATAAAGTGAGAGAAAGAAAAAGCCCGACTCCAATTTACTCACAACGAAGGTGCAGCCCTCCTGGGAGGGGGAGATGGAGCGCCAGGGTTTGTTGTCCTGCAGTTAGCAGCGGACGAAGGAGAAAGATTTAATACCCCACTTCAATTTTCTTGCAATTAGTCCCTCCCCAGAAGATGCCATTGACCTCATCAGCATGGAGATGGAGTTTCGCAGTTAATTTTTTTTCCAGACCATCCTAATGAACAGAGGCAGAAGGAAAGGGAGGGAAGGAGATCACTTGGCTAATTTTCCAGTGACAGAAACCGTAGGGATGCTGAGAGGAGCCGTGGGGTTGGTCTTGTTTGGCGAGGTCCTCACTTATACTTACCCAAACCCAACACACGTCCTGTGTCTCAGGTGTGTGCGCCAATGCCAGCCTCACTTCTTGGACAGAAAACTAATTTTTTTTTTTTTTTTTTCACTTTTTCATTCTGCTGCCCAAGGCAGGAAGAAGTCTGTCTCTGTACAAAGCGCTTTGGGGCTGATAGGAAATGAAGATATCTTTCTGCTGCAGCAGAGACTAAAAGCCCCCAAAAAGGAGGTGGTAAAGTAAAACCTGTTCAAAAGGCGAAAAATCCAAAATAAAATGGAAAAACACTTACTTTGGTCACATGGGAGTGAAACATCCTGATTTTCTCATTGCTAGGAGTCTATTAACGTTTAAAAGCGTGACAAATTTTCGGCAGCTTCATGAATACTTGTGATTGTTCCAAGTAAGCAATTTTTTGCTGAACTTTTTTTCAGTGAGCTGCCCTCTCTGCGCTTCCACCGTCCTTCTTCGCCTTCACCTGCCCTTTTGATTTTCTTTTCTCGCTGAGGAGATGGTGTAAATCCCAGGGACTCCTCACCACTCAGCTGTAATTATTCCAGAGGAGAAGGCTGCTTACTTTACACTTTCTTGTCATTTTTCCAGAGTGTGAAAATGTTCTTAATTTAGATGCTGTGGCCGTGCCATCACCTCCAGTACCTGTTTAATAATAAATCCTTCCGTACCCAGACCTGGCGCTTCTCCTGGGGTGAGGGGAGGGACAGTTTCCCCATCCTTAGCTCTTGGCACGCTTGGGGACGGTGCCACCCTCTCACAGGGCTTCCCTGAACCCTCCGCAGTAAGAACTGGTAGGTTTTAATCTGATCGCTTCAATAAACGAGGCTGGGACAATTCAACGCAAACTCCCTGGTTATTTAAAGTCGGAGAATTCAAAAGTACGCTACCGTACCCGTGTCCTCTGTCCCACTGGGGCTACGTTTTCATTTGCATCTCTTACGGTAGGTATTATAAGCTAATGAAATAGAAATTGATCTTTAAAAGAGCACTTTTCAAGGTTCAGTTGCTATCTAATTAATTTAATTTCAAATTACATCAGTAATAAAGACTTAATTGCCTTCTTATCAATATATTGTATTTTGTAAAGGACATGTGACTATTTAAACATGCAATTGTTTTCTTATAGTAGAATAATTGGTATTTTAAGCATACAGCTATCATATTAAGTGTAAAATATTTATTTGTGCACTTAATTTCAAGTGGTATCAAAATCTCAATGAACATGCAAATGTTACAACAGCTGCTGTTTAACTCCTAGCCTGCCTCTCCAGCAACCACGAGGACTTTTCCGTGTGAGGGGGAATGGCTTGAAATCACAGTGTGTGGTGATGTAAAGTATATTCCTATGGTTACACCGAGTTTTGATCATTAAGATTCAATTTGCAGTCTTAGGGTACAGGAGGCTGTTTAACAGACACGGCAGCTTTGGCTGGGTAGCTTCAATTTCGATATAATACATAGAAAGGACTTTGGATGCTCTATACCTTCGCGTAAGTCTCTTTTTTTTGGCTACAAGATGTGGAGGTTTGTAGCAGCAGATGTGCTCGTATCCATTATAAGCAGAAACACGGTTAAGCACTGACGTGTTTTCTCTGACCAAGGTTTCAGCAACCGCCATTGCTAAGCAGATGTATCAGTGTCAAGCTTTACCCACTTCCTTTGCTTAGCATGGGAGTTGGATTTTGTGGTAGTATAAGCTGCCAAGAAGAATAATTAAATATAGTACAAGCTACCTCTGATTTAAAAATTTCAAGGGGAGAAGTTAAATCCAACAGAAGCCGCAACACATCCAGAAAACTGTGTGGTAACTTGTCAACTAAATTAGTTTCAAACTGTTTACTTCTACTATAAAAATATTGTAATCTGTGATGTATTTATTTCATATATATATATGTGTGTGTGTGTGTATCTATATGTTATACAGCACCATTTAAAAATAGGAAGCTTCTAGCTGTGAAGTAGCGAGATCAGATATTATTGAAGTGCTTTCAGATCTGTCATCACACCGTCACTGTTTAGTTTTAATATATGTTGACTTTAAAGTGCACTGTACATATTCATTAATGCGACACAGTAAATAATACTGGGGCCACGCTACTTTGTTTGTCATCTGCTTCACACGGGGGAGCTAGACCTGCAGCCTCCAACCTCTATCACTTTGAATTATGGGGAAAGGAGGTTCCTATTAAGTCACAAAAGCCCCCAAACCCACCAGGGGCTGTCCCAGGCCCGGGAGGTGCCTGTTTGCCACGTGCTTTTCAGATGTGACCGAGCTCTTCCTGTAGACGTTGACCTTCGACGGGTATGCATCTGGAAATAAGAGATGGCGAGGTCTCACGGGAGATCTGCTATTTGGGTCGCAGGCATCCTGCAAGGCTCGGGAGGCTCCGAGGAGGGAGAACCCTCGCTTAGCAAGGTGCTGACCTTGCACTCGTTGCTCAGGCTGGAGTGTGGCCTCGGCTCTCCTCCTGCCTGGCTCCAGGGGAGGTCAGAGGAGGTCTCACTTGCCAACAAAAAGACTTTCTAGCCTTATGGTAAAAGCTGTTTATTATTCTTTTTATTATTCTGTTATTTAGTAGCCCATCTGAGATTAATACCTCACGGCTACATGCCTTTTCCCCTCTATTATGTGTTATTTCTCTGCAAATAGAAATATCTACATTTCTATATGATATCCATACTCCTTGCCACGTGTTTTAATGCTTGCTTGCGAAGCTCATTTTAAGGAGGGGGTAACACCAGACGTGGAGGGGAGCTGCCATGAGCTGCAGCAGCTGCTCAGCATCTGCACGGGCTCTGCTTGCACTGGTGCCGGGGGTAGCAGGTCTGATGCTGGGTAACACTTGCCATCAGCAGGACTGATCTCTGTATCTTTGCTTTTCTGGTGGAGGGTGAATCTGACACTACTTGGAAGGCTAGACAAAAAAAAAAAAAAAAAAAAAAAAAAAAATCCCACTCATCTCAGGCAAATCAAAAATTAAAAAAGGCAAACCGACCCACCTTTAAGACAGGAATGCGGAGCTAGCCTCATGCAGATCCCTGCTGGGACATCAGCCGTGGTCATGCTGGTTTCTCCGTGGCCGTATCCAGCTGTAACGGAGCCCTCGGTAGCGGTTAAAGCACGAGGTGTCGGTGCGCCTGCGGCTGGGCACTGTGGCGTGGGTCTGGCCCGCAGCGAGCGGGCTTGGCTTTCACAGGAGCCTGCAGAGCAACGTACGAACAATAATTCTGCAACTTTGGCTTTGATGCAAAGGACCTGCAAGAACAAATGGAAATCTGTTGCAATCTTTTCTCAGTTTCATTCCCGTGTGTCAAATGCAGAGAATAACTCATCTTTGTCTCTTTCCAGGAGGGTTATTTCTCCTGCTCATATTTCTCTTTGTGATCTGGAAGGAGTTTGCCGCTGATTTTCAGAAGTACATCCTTCTGGAGAGAAGTGAGATGTGCACGGACGACGTGCCCGTGCACGTGTATTATGGGTGGTCGTTCATGTTCGCCGCAGCGGGAGTGCCCCTGGTTTTACTTTCTGGACTCCTCTTCTACCTGATCGGCAGAGACATTATGAAGTCCCTGGAGTAAGACAAGTTTGCCGCGCTGAGAAAGCCTTTTGAGAAAATTGGTGATGCTCCTTGTAATGAAACGTTCGCAAGTTTTGAGGACTAGATCGTTTTGTCGCTGCACGTGTCGGTGTCGGTGCACGATTACGCTCACACGGAGGCAGGGGTGGAGCACTGAGCACCCAACCGCTGTCCATCCAAAGCCAGCCCCAGCTGAACATCCCCATTTTCTATACAGTTTTGAGAAATCCAGACGTGCCTATGGGTTTTTCTCTGCAGCCCGAGGAAGTGCCGCCGCTGTGGAAAGCAGCTCCCCCAGCTCCTGTTTCTGTCAGCAGAGCCCCGCATCCATATTCAGCAGGGCTGGAGGTTTATAGCATTCCCAGCATCCTTGTTTCTTGTAAAAGGTAATCAAATCTGGCTGTGGCGGTGTCTGCTATAATGTCTATTTCTGAAAAGCAATTAAGGATGATTATTTTTTTTTTTTTTAGCTGGCTCTAATTGATGTCAAAGGACAACCATTTTAATGGGATGTCGGGAAACATGAGAAACTTTACTTTTTTTTTTCACCCCCCCCTTTAAAAGCCCTGATTCTGATGATACAAATGTACCTGGACCTAACCTAACTTTCAATGAGTGAATAAACCAATTTCTGTGGCATGAAACCTCACGTGAATTAATTAACATTTCTTTACAGCACCACATTACTGTGCTTTTAATATTTTCCCTGGATGCAGCGTTGTGGGGATTCGCAAGCCCAAAACTGGAAGATGGCCAGAGTTGGGGGAAAGGAAGTAGGAACAATCAGGGTTATTTTTTATTTTGTTTGTTATGGTAGACCCTGTCAGCCAGCTCAGCGTGGGACCTTGTTATATTTTACAGATGCAGCTCCGAAAAGACAAATTATATACCGTTTAGATATTTTTTAATTCTTGCAATTTCTCGGGTATACGTTGTCTGACAGATTGCAGTGGTCCCATGGAGAGTAACGCGTGTTAATTCTACACCAAACCATCGAGGTACTGGAGGTGAAGTAAATTATACGCAGAGGTTTGCAAAGGCACTTGAGATATGACAAAGATTTGATCTTGTCATGTTTTTCAGGCTGGATTTTGATGCTTTGAAGTAGTTTGTTGGGCCTTTGCTTGCTGAACTCATTTGCATAAATTTGAAGTCAATCTTCCTAAAAAAAAAAAAAAACCAAACCCTGCACGTTGTTCTCACGGATGTCATACTTTGCACTAGGCATATATCTCCCGAGCTTTATGTCATACTATTGACTCAGTATAGTTAATTAATAATGTAATGTAAATCTCTTCGAGAGAGCAGTGAAGATTGTTGGCGGTATAAAAATGTTTGTTAATGCTCATCGTAAAATATTATTCAAGTCTGGCATTTCTTTCCTTTTTGGAGCAAGTTCTAATTATTCTTTTACAAGATTCATGGCATACATACAGTGAGAAATTGTAATTCCCACATGTAAAGATTAGTTCTTTTGTATGAATAACAGGCTTGGTCTACAGGTCTTAAGCAAAATTCACGCTGTTTTCCGTTAATAGAGGTTTCGTTTGAAGAGAATTGATATATACAGGTAAAAATCGTGGGTTTTCCCAGGGAAGACATGTTTCATGGCGTTTACGAATACACAGATATTTCAGTGTTTTATTTGGCCATTCTAAACTGGGGTTTTTTGGGTTGTTTTTTTGTTTGTTTGTTTTTTTTTTTTTTCTTCATAATATCTCCTTGGGTTATGCCTGTGCCTTATCAGTTCTTCGAGTGATAGTTTCTCACTGTAAATTCCCTTTGAATAATTTTTGTCATTTAATTATCTATTCAGTGTAGAGATGAACACTTATGGTCACAAAGAATAAAAGTATATAATCCAGGAGCAGAAGAGGTCAAAATTTACAGTCACTTGCCTTTCACTGATCCCATAAAACAATCCAAGCATGCAGAAATGATGATCCCATAAGAGACACCAGGGCAGAAGAATGAGAATGCAGCAAGAAATCCATCAGACTTATTGATATCTGTGAAGCTGAGGATCCCTGAAGTTGTGAATATAGAAGTGAGTTTTATATTATAGAATGAAATATTTATTAACTTTCTCCATCTGTTCTTTAAAAAATTTAGTTTAATGTCATCAAGGCATTTATGGAATACATTTAGCTTAATCATGCATTCATGCCTTAGGGAGTAAACTATCCCTGGAGACTTGTTCATTCTGGATCAGGTCTAGAACAAGCAATAGTTTAAAACTCCATCATTCTTTTGAAAAACAGATGACTTTGAATCATTCCTGAAGAGAGGGCTTTTTTTTTTTTTTTTTTAAAAAAAAAAAAAAGGTCTGGTATTGAGCATACTCAAATAGCCACAACAATAAGGATGCAGAGAATGAGATTAATGAGATTATAGACTAGCATAACTAAATTAATCAGCTTCTCTACCAAAACCGCATTTGTAGCCAGCTCAAGTGTTAACCAAACGCATCATTTTGGTCGACTAAAGAGCCTACTTCCTCTGCTCTCAACTTTCTTGTGGCAAATATAACTCAAGCAGACAAAATTTTGTGTGAGGATCATCATTTCTGGAGGAGAAATTTCAAAAACAAGCTGATGGACTCGGTGGCAGAGTTTGAAATTGCAGAAACCACAGTCTCTTTCATCTGTTGAATGTGAAGAAGTTTGATGAAAGGATATTATAGAGTAGTGACAAGGACCTAATTCTGATCCAAGTTTTGTCATTATAAATCATGAGTAATTCCAAAGACTTCAGTAGACCCTTATCACTGTTAAACATCTGTAAGTCAGATCAGAACCGGGACTAATAAATACATTCAAAAATGCATAATTAAACCAGTGATTTCACATCACTCTGATGAATTTTAGTCAAGGATTTCTTCAAGGATGCTTTTCTCGCATTAGCATTTGACGTTAGTAAGCAATGAATAATTCCATTTTTTCTTCCCAACATCTGGGACACTTCCTGCTTTATTTGCTACTTACTGAACACTCGGCAGGAAATATTAATGAATCTTGGGTGTTAAAATACAGGCCCTGTGGATCGTGCTCAGGAGGCAGTGCTACATAGCAGAGCCTGTGTGTCTTGAGATTGAGAGGCTTGATTTTGTGAAGGAAGATATTGAGAGATTTCCCAAATTTGGGGGAGATATGGAGATTTGAGGAGTTCACCCAAAAGCCAAGCCCCTGCAGATCCTTCCTTCAACTGCTCCCTCATGCCAGGAAGACAACAATTAATGATACAAGATTTTCCCCTTGGTCAGATCAATTATTTTTACCCGTGATTCAGAAAACTAGCACTCAGGGATGCCCTGAGGCTGGGAAGGCGCTGGGTGACGGGCAGCGACACCAAGGACCCGGACCAGGAGACCGACGTGCCATGAGAGCAGCTGCTTTCTCACACCCCCCCAAGGCCTGGGGGTTTTTCTCTTTATTGTCAAATTCTGTGGTAAAATTCCATGTTTGGAGAGGTCTGCTGGCTCTTCAGAGCAATCTGCAGAGGAGAGGTGGGCTGAGCACCAGAGGTGGGCAGGAGAGCTTCCAAAGGAGGAAAGAAATGTCCCTCTGTATTAGCGTGAAGTGACCTCGGCAGCTCAGCATCCGACCAGGAGGGTGAAAGTAGCCTCTGCGATAGAAAACAAGTTAATTAGAAGTTAACCAAAATTTGTACCATCTTGGTGTATAACAGACCTTCTGGGATTGCTTGCTTTGACCTAGCAGGACTAACAAAACTTTCTACTTTCTCTTATTGTCCAGAAAAATCCCTCTTATCTGCACAGGTAGTGTTTCCACCTTGGTTAGACACACTTTTACTGGGCTCGTGTAACGAAATGTGAACGTCTGCAAGACAAGTATCTCCATCCAAGCTGCTCCCCGAGGCTCTCTACATGCCCTGGGTATCACTGGTGCTCAGGGGGCTGCTTGTCCTTGCAGCCCGTCCATGAAACACCGTGGAAAAAATGAAGTGCTCAGGCTTTACATCCCTATGGAAGATAACCAAGGGAGGGTCCCATTGGGCAGCCCAGCCCTCATCCTGCTGAGTCAGCACCTTCTGAGGTGCCTCTCGTCACTCAACCTGAGCAAACACTGCCCAGGGAAAGGCTGGTGGGAGAGGGCACAGATGCGGTGCGGCAAATTAAGACACAAATGAAATTAAAATAAATAAGAAAATATAAGCTAGCTCCATGCTTCGTGCACTGGGCTGTACATTACCGCAGGATTAAGTCATATCAGCCAGAGTACATTTTACAAGAGTGCACAGCACCTCAATCCTATAATCAATAAGCTGTACATGCTGCAGCACAAAGAGCTCTTATCTGGAATACCACTTTGAATTTAGTGAATTTATTTAATCCTTGATGCCTGCAGAGCATCAGTCCTGTCTTCTGGGTTAATTTATTTATTCCGGTGATCTATTTTTAGTCTTTCAAGTACTTGACATTTGAGAAGCAGATTCTTTTTCCCCACTGCCCAAAAACCATCTGAATTGGAAAAACTTTATTTACAGAAATGTATTTGTTTCCTAATTCATTCCCCTACTCTTTCTCTTGGGAACTAAAGCTCTGCTGTCAATACTAATAACCGCACGCTGAATGGATCAGGAAAGGCTCCTTTTCACCCTGCTTGGCAAAGCCTGTTTCTAAATCAGTGCTGGACATCCAGCGATCTTCTGATCTTTTTTTTTTTTTTTTTTTTTTTTTTTCCC
>NW_020799100.1:21488094-21490166 GCF_003259725.1 Athene cunicularia | reverse complement strand
TTTTTTTTTTTTTTTTTTTTTTTTTTCCCTATGAATATTCTCTCCTAGACTTCAAAAAAAAAAAAAAAAAGTCACCTGTTTTTGAGGTATATCCAAGACGTTGTGTTGCATTTAGTTTGGGAATTGTCACGTGTGCAGGTGATGTTCTTCTCTTCTGGACCTTGGTATTTCCAGGGATGATCACATGAACCCTTGGCCGAACCCAAAAGAATCAGTGATTTAAACAGAGTTTAAACTACCTAAATGCTTACTGTTAAAAAGAAATAACAAACGAAAAGATATTCTACAGCCACTGCTATGACGGTGTAGTAACAATTATTATCAGAGCTGTAACGAATGCGCTCTAATTAACCCAACAGGTAGGTACTAAACATTTGATTATGGAAGAGTAGATTGAAGCTGTATAAGAAGGGAAAAACAGCCTCACCTGACCTGGTATGACTAGATTAATGACGGCTTCATAAAAACTAGGGGGAAAAAAAAAAAAAAAAGTAGCACAAAGGGTAATTGTGTGAAAAACACAGGGTTAATTCTATTTTTCCCTATCCATTTTCCAATATTTCCCTGTGTGGGTTACATTAAAAAAAGGAACAAATGCTGAGCGGGAAGAAACACTCCTAGAATAGGGACATTACCCTGGCAAAATACATTACGTGTCCTCAGAAATATTTTTGTAGAGTCACAGAACGTTTTTCCATTTCCGATGTAAGAAATCCTCTGTACTTTTCTTCTATTTAAAAATCAGTCCGTGGGAGCAGTTGTTCGCCAAACCATTCGGAAATGCGGCTTAAACAACATAGGCTGAACTGGCTGAAGTTTTTTATTACTGATTAAACCTCATCGGTTACAGGCTGGAATAATTGCAGTGCGTGGTGAATAAATGAGGCTCGTTCTGAAATAGAGGCATCAATTTAGAATCCGTCCCTGCCAAAAAAAAAAAAAAAAAAAAAAAAAAAAAAAAAGTAGGGAAATTTAACAATTTAGACAAATCAGCCACTGAATCAGTCCCACTGGTTGCTGAGGTGGAGCCTCTACAGCAGATGATTTCATGGGCAGGCGAAGAGGCGGCCCCTCAAACCACGCGCCTCGCTTTCCAGAATCGAGGTCGTTATGTCACGAGTCAAATAATTAGCTCCAAAACCCCAACCATTAATCAAATTTATTGCATTGCTGTTGCCTCACATCCCCAAAATAAACGCCGAGCGGTTATGTCAGCTGCTTTGCAGCTCCCAGCCGGGGCGGGCATCCACAGCCACTTTGCTCCCGGTGTTTTTGGTGCTTTTTTTTAGGGGCGTTATTTCCTCTAAGCTTTAGAAGAGCGAATCCCAGTGCTGGGAGAACTGAGGCAGTTCTATAGGCACAACTAAATGAACTGTTCCTGTCTCCCTGAGGGTCAGCAGATAGGTTCAATAGCATCTTCGGGAGGGTGGCGGTGACCTAGGCTCAGTCAAAAGGCACTTTATGGCTGCTCTCCGCAAGGCAGATGGTGTTTTGTTGTGGTTTTTTTTTTTTTATTTCCCCCATAGTTTCGTTCTGCAAGTCAAGAACTCTTCTACATCTTTCCATATGCACTGTGAAAAAAATCCGTGTTTTACCAACACAAACACACGCACGCGCGCTTTACACATTAAATATCTATAAAATGACTGGCTTTTTTCCGCGGAGAGCCTCTGCCTGTGTCGCAAACACTTCAAAGGCTTCAAAGCAGAGGTGCCTGCAGCGAGGGCTGAAGCTGAGAGCAGAAGTGCTGGTTTCAGCTGACACTGGAGGTTTCAGGATCTTAGGGCATGAAAACATTTTTCACTCATTTTAAATTAATTTAATTAGAAAAAAAAATTTGAAGCAGAAATAACATATTTTTGAAGGTGGGCTGTTTTTTTTTTGTGTGGCTTTTCTTTTTTTTTCTAAACTGGAATATGGTGTCTTGAGATTAAACCTGCCTTTAAGTAGCTATTTTTAAACAGAAACATCTTCAGTGTTTAAGAAGGGACTGCAGGAACCTACTCTTTGCAGCCATTTTGGAGAGGAGTTTTTTTTTTCCTTTTTCTTTTCTTTTTTTTTTTTTTTTTCCC
>NW_020799100.1:21478131-21488044 GCF_003259725.1 Athene cunicularia | reverse complement strand
AAATTTTTTTTTTTTTTTTTTTTTTTTTTTTTTTTTAATGAATTGCTGGACACCCAGGGGAAGAACGTGGGTGACCTTGGGTTTCTGATGTTTTGTAGTGGGATGAGTAAATGTGTCCCTAAGACACACGGCTGCTGGGGGAGCTCAGCCAGGGCCATCCCTGCGAAGGAGAGAGCCCAGCAGTTTCCCCGGACTAGCCAAAAGTAGCCCTTAAAAGAAGGAGACAATCTATGTAATCTTAAAGACATCATTTAAATAAATATATAACCAGTGCTATAATGATAAGAATAATTAAAAGGCTGTGAGAAGGAGTGTGTGAGCATCACAGGGGGCGGTGCCTCCTTGACCCGTCCAGGGCTGCATCCCACCGTGCCCGTCGCAGGGAAATGGGGATGCGGAGCACGACTTTCCTGTTGTTCTCAGCCTGACCGGCGGCCACGTTATCTGTGATTCCATGTGTCCTCCCTAACGCTCTGTACTCTGCCTTTTAGGCCAAACCCTTGGTTAGGGAAAATCGCTGGAGCGTCACGACTGCATTGATTTAATTGATTGAGAGCGTCGGGCTCTGCCCAGCATCTCATCTCCACTCCCAGGCAATATTAATCAGCGCAAAAGATAACAGCGCGTGTTCTAGTTGCAGGAGGAATAAAAAGATTTCTTCCCTGAGACTCCAAAGAGCGCCCTCGGTAAAGAAAATTTTGAGCGTGTTTTCTCTTTCTAGCCCTGGGTTTGCCAGCGGGCGCTGCGCTCAGGCTGTGAAGGTCCCTCTGGACCAGGTCGCCTGCAGCGCTGCGAGGAGGCTGCCGGAGTTCAAGCAGGTACAGTTGGCTTCCTCCTGATGGCCAGGCTGCCATGGGTTTGGGATTTCATCTGCCGAATTTTATTATTTTTATCCAGAAATGCTGTGGAAAATCACAGATGGGTCTCCAGCCAAGGCAGTCACTCAAAGACAGTAAAACCATAAAATCTGATAGTTAGGGGATTGTGTTTTTTGCTTTATAGAAACTCGAGCGCTTCCTAGTGTGCAATGATGACGTTATCCGTTATAAATGGATATCCATGATAAATGGACCCGTAACGTCGGGGGGAGGCCTTGTTCAAGGAGGCAGGGCTGCTGCAGCAAACACCTCAAGTAACACCCTCCTGCAGCAGCTCTCCAGTCCAGAGCCATCGTCCTTTCCACCCAATTCTACCAAAGGGTTGGTGTTTCCATCCCATTGAGAAGCAATGCACAGACGGGTTCAGTTTTTAAAAATAAATCAGAGGAGTTTTCCCTCTCTCCCTCCTTGCTGAGGTATCGCTGTACTCCTAGTCTGTGACAGCAATAAACGGTTGTCTCGGAGCTGCCAAGCGCTGCCCTATCTGCCTTGGCTCGAGGCACCTATGGCCTCTCCACACCTTTTGCAGTCGCTGCTTTGACGGGGAGTAAAGGCAGAAGGAGCTCTCATCTTCCCATGCCTTGCACACACAACTGAAGCCGTGCTGGGGCTGGTCAACTTGGCCATCGCCTTCCTGTGGGTGCAGAAGGGATGGGGAGCTGCCCTTGGGGTGGAGAGTTTGGGAACAGCCCCCGCGGGAACAGGTCTGGGGCCTTGCTTTGCCTGAGTGTGCTTCTGCCCTAAATTAAATGCAAAAGTAAAACTCAGGGCAAAAGATGAATCACTCGCTTAATTTAGCGGTGAAATCATAAGCGAAGCACTACAGTACCTGGTGAAGGGTGCAGTGATTTCTAATTATGGATTATACAGCTAATCAGTACCAATCAACATTTTATGATCTTGACTTAATATTTAATATAATGTTAATTATAATTGCTTTTGCCACAAACTGTGTCAAATACTAGGTGTGATTTCCAGTCCCGACATGCCTCGCAGCACTGGGTGGGCTCTGGGATGGGGGCTGCTCTAGGAGGGAGCATCTTTCCCCCAAATCCCACCCAGCAGCACAAGCTCACCTCCCTGCTTGCCTTCCTGATCAGGAGTTGTGATGCTAATTAAGTGGCAGTGAGTCGCAGCGTTATTAGAATGGAGTTTTTATCTCACATAAGTACCTTCCAGCTACAAACAGGGGAAGTTCATTTAATTAAAAATAATTTTAGTGTAAGTTAATGTGAGCACAGTTCAATTACTTGGAAACATGTTTAATTTTTTTTTTTTTCCCCCTCTTTTTTCTCTTTTCAGTCCTAGCAAGAGGCTGCGGAGATAATCCAGGTGATGCATTCAGGCCATTTCTGTGTATTTAGGTCCCCCACATTTGCCTGCTCTGATTCCCACCTCTTTGCCCCCAGAATTCTGGGCATGGTGTTTGCCAGCTCTGTCATCACAGAAGCTGGAATGTTTTAATTAATGAAAACATAATATTTTAAAGCATTTTTTTCCCCACTGCTTTTTTCCCCTATCCTTTTTATGACCTAGAAAGATGCAGAGCTCCTGCCATCCCCAACGACCGTTTACTTTATTATTTTCAGCTTCCCTGGGAGACTTGTCTCAGGAGGGGCATGGCTTATTCAAAGCGTGCCCAAAATTTTGCAGCAAGGAACTTTAGGCAAAACATATCACCTCCAGAAATCCCTTCTGACACCAAAACTTCCGCTGGGTAAATCAGAAGCACTTCTGAAATTCAGAGTCTCCGGTTAAAACAGCACAAGGAAAACAGAGTGAGGTATTTTATAGAAGACAGTGCTTGGACACAGGGACATTTGTTTTAAACAAGGGGCTGTTTTTCTTCCATATTACTTAATCAAAACTTTTAGCGGGGTTTAAATTCCTCCTCTTTTGACACGAAGCTCATCGGATATAAAAAAAATGAAGGTCTGAAAGAGTGAAATCCCATAACAGCCAGACCGACCCACCACTCACATCTCATTACTGAGAAAATTGATGCAGGGGAGTGAAAGTCTCCTTTATCATTACAGATCTTGGCCCGGGGTACGTAACGTGGCTACGGGGAGCTGCTGCTGTGAGCTCGGACTCTGACATACGCTCTCCTCTCTACCGTATTGTGGCCGACCTTAAAGTCAAGCACCAGAAGATATATTTGGGGGCTTAATGTCATGCCTCGCTTTGCTACAAGACTGGCACTCCCCGAGCGGCTGCTGAGCATCACGAGGGTCATTGGGGGACAGCAAGAGCCAGGGGAATGGGTATGTTTTGGTGCAGTGTCTTTTCTCAGCCTCGGTGGTTTTTTTCTTGCCCTTTTCTCCTTCCATTGCACAGAGTCCCCCATGCCTATGCAGTCTCCTTGAAGCCTATATTTCAACTCTTTACTAGCAGGGCTGTGTGAATAAGTTGAAGTGAATAATTCCTCCTGTGAATATCACCTCTTTTTCACTATACAATTTCCTTTGATGGATTCATTATTCCCAATTATTTGCTGAATAGCTTTAGTAAATAATTCCCTGGCTGTAGATGGATGGTGAGTATTTTGCCATAATTATTTAACAGTAAAATTTTAAGCTGCGCTGGGTAAGTACAACTGCTCACATGAGTTGTGTTGATGCTTTTCCCCCGCTCTGCTCTCTAAGCAGATGTGTGGCGTTGGCTAATGGGGACACCAGGCTCCAGGCTGGCAGCAGACTCAGACAGATGGTCTTCTGGGTTTTTTGTTGGGTTTTTTGGATTTTTTTTTTTTGTTTGTTTGTTTGGTTTTTTCCCCCAGCTTTTTCTGGTAGTTTGAGGCTTAGAAACTTAGCTCGGGACTTGCTTTCAGGGCAGGAACCAGGGCACGGTGGCCAAAATGTCACTACAAGCAAATGCAGGAATATGTAACAATAGTGATGCTGCGTTCATACCACCGTCCCAGTGATTGTTTATTGATCAGCCTCAGGGTTTCACCAGCTCTATCCGTTACCTGGTAAAAGAGGTTTTCGTCCTTAAGTGCCTTCATGTCTTTTCAAAGTCGTTTTGCCAGCTCTAACCTCTTGTCTGTGCATGACAGTGGCAAAAGTCCTCGACTCCGCTTTGCACAGAGAACCTAAGACTCTCTTCACAGGCCTGATTTTTTGATCTAATTTAAACTTTATTTAAAAAAAACCAAACCTAAAAAGTAAAACTAAAGCAAATCTAGAATGTGTAATGAAATAATTAACACTTGGGCAATTTTTTAATATCTCAAATGCTCTGTAAAAATACCAGAAGTACGCTGCTGGTCCAGATATCTAATTTAACTAACCTGCACGTTCCCAAAGTCCATCTCCAGCTGGGCTTGGGCTCTTGTCCTCTGCCTTGTTTTGTCCTGGGGTCTCCCTGGGACTGGGTTGGGATTTTCTCTGGGGATTCCCTTCCCTTACAATTAATCAGCTTCTGCTTAAAAAAACATGAGCTTGTGTGATTCCTGTTGGTGTGACTGCTTAGCCCAAACCTGCAATGAAGGGGGAAGCCCAGAGGCAAAGGAAAGGGTCGGAGGCTTCACAGTGTCAGCAGCTGGAGCTGGTGGGTTTGTCCCTCCAGCACTACCAGGGGCTGCCCAGAGAAAGGCAGCTGTAGGCAGGAGGGAAAGGAGTCCTGCGAATTAACAGGACGGGGGACAACAGGGAGCACGAGTGCAGGAGTCGCCTTTGGGCTGCAGCCCCCCAAAATCAGTCGTGATTTCCTCAGCATCTGGGATGTCACAACCAGAGCTTCCGAGACTGCACCTCCTGATGAAGTTAGGCACTGACCAAGGAAAGCAGCTCTTGAAAGGTTTTGTGTATTCTTTATGGTAAGAAAGCACCTGAAAGAAAATCTGTCCTAAAGAAAAAAAAAAAAAAAAAAAAAAAAAAAAAAATGCAGAGATAGCCCCCCTCTGGCAGCAGGCAGCCTGCAGCACCACCAGCTTGGTGGCTCAAATCCTTCCCCTCCATCCCAAAGCCTTTTACATGACTTTGACCTCCAGCCTCCTGACTTGGAAAAATAAAGGAGACAAGGTCCTCACAGCTAATAGCGAAGTCCATTGACTTTCAAATGCAATCTTAGGGTTTTTTTTTTCTATTTAAATCTATCGTGTTGCATCCTTGTTTACTTTCTCACAGCCCCCATTAACTTAAGTTAATATTACCATAAAGGAAATTAATTCCACCCCACCACAAGCACATGGAAACACCTCCCATCAGAATAACTTAATATCACTCACGTGCTAATGTAAAGTAATTATATCACAGTAATACCTCTGGTACCACTACATCAGGGACTGATAGGTAAAGTCCTTGCATCCATTAAAGATCTTATAACCTCTCGTTACATACGTAGTTACATATGAAGTCCTATTCCCAGAAAAAATTAATTAAAGCCTGCAATTCCAGTATGAGCCAAATGTGGCAGGGGTCAGGCAGGCATGTCTGCCATGCACAGTCCCTTACACTTCACTTAAATAAAACATAACTTCCCAGAAGCACTCAGAAGCCCAACCTCTCCTTTGAAAGGGGGTGTTTATTAAACCTCCACCCGCTGTCTCTCTGCTGGTCTAGCAGGGACCTAAAACACCCGTGTGAAGCCTGTTCCAGACCTGGAGCCCACTGCGGTGACCTGCAGAGACACGTCTCGGGGGTGGCCTTTTTGCACTCGTGTGCGTAATAATTCCTGAGACTGACGGGGCAATTTAGGGAGAGAGGGTCTGTTCTTCCTTAAGGAGTTATAAGCTAAGAGCATCCAAATCTGGCCATCCTGAATTTTTTAAAAGCCGTCCCACCGCCTGCATTTCCAACCCCAGCCCGAGGAGCACAGAACAACGGTAGCTGGGCTCTTCAGCTGGAGCGGGGAGTTTGAGCATCTTCAACGGGCTCATCTTTCTGCTGAAAACATGCAATCAGTGGAAAAGGCTAACGAACATCAGATGCAACCAGCTGCGTGTCTCTTTTAACGCCCCCTCCCTCAAGTAACGCCGCTGCAAGGAAGGTGGACTCCTAGACCAAGCGTAACCGATATGTGGAAGCTGTTTCTACGGGGAGGATCCCACTTATTTATTTAATTATGCAGCATGAAAAACGAAGGGAAGCGTTGCAGTAGAGTCCTCAGATATATCTATACGCACAGGCACACGCGCACGCGTATTTAATATAAAATAGCGGAGTCGGAGGAGACCACCAACCTTCAAGCTCGGTTTTGTGTTTGGTTTTTTTTTTGCCATCTTTCCTGTATGCTGATGGTGAAGGGAATGTGCAGCGCCTGTGATAAACGCGGTGGTGTGGTATGCCATCAGTGCTACCTAAAAGCAAATGAAACTGGCATAAATAATTGTGCTGTAGAAAGCCTTTCTGTTGCACCTTGCCTATCACTGACAATTTACATATCTTAGGAAAACCTTTGTCAGCTTCTGTCATTTCTGCACTATTATGTGCCTTTCTGGATAATTACCAGTTAATGTGAAAAAGCAGATGGAAAAAACCTTGAAATTTCTGATAGAGAATCCTCAAACCTCTCCCCTTATCTGTGCACAGCAGCTTCCTGATTTCAAAAGAAGTTTGAAAACCTTTGTTAAAAATGTCCCTGATTCCCAGTTTGAATGAACCAAATGACATTCAGCTAAAATTATTCAGCTTTTTCCACAATTAAATTCCATTATCGTGAACTGCCAAAGTAAAATGGAAGGTCTCTTAACTAATGTGTCGGTTGTTTGCTTGTATTTTTCGTGGTGCATATTGTATAAAGCTGTGTGAAGTAGAAGGAGGATAAACAATAACTGTAATTTCGCATCAGTGAGTGGAGCATTTTTAGACCCTTCATTATGGGAACACTGGGGTTGGTGGGTTTTCTCTCTTCCTTTTCTTTATTTTTTTTTTTTTTTTTTTTTTTTTTTTTTTTTTTTTTTTTTTTTTTTTTTTTTTTTTTTTGGTTAATTCCTTTTCCTGCAAAACCCCACTGCGACTGATTGGATATTTCACCAAACTTAAGGAGCAGTGACGGTTTGGTTCTTAGCACCAGAAATGATTTCTTTATGCAGTCTCTGCATACCGTCAGTGCTCAGCACTGGGCAAGCGCACACGCTTCTCCTCTCCCGCTAACGAAGAGGCAGCGTGGCAGTACACAGGGGAAATAATTTCATTTTAAAAAATACCATTCCCACAAGCGGGGGGAATTGCCTTCCTGTTTTCTCAGTTGGTTTTTCCCTCGTTCTACTTGAGGATTTAAAATGAAGCTGCCCACGAGAAAGGCAGCAGAGTTTGCTCGTGGGCAGGATGGAGTAAAGCACGAACAACCCCCGAAGCCACGGGGCAGCTGAACCCGCGGGGGCAGCTCTGACTGAGAGGTTCCTTCTGGCACCAGCCTGCCATGCTGCCCAGCCCTCACGCCCATGGGGAAGCTATTTCTGCAAACTCTCATTCAAATAAAAGGAGGAAACTTTCTGAACGCTGGTGACGGGGATTCACGGCAGAGTTTTCTGTACAAAACGCCTTGAACAGGTTGGTGGGCTCAGGCTGAGTTTTGCTCTGCAAAGCAAAGCCTCATTCAAAGGCCGTAGCTAACATCCCTTCTGCAGTCCTGTGCCACTCAACTATTTTTTTAAGTGCTGCAGACTTCTGGCCTTCGTAGACCCTTTGGACAAATGTACGTTTGCTGAGTTATTCCTGCCCTGGTGCTCAAAACTGGCTGGGGGAATGAGGAGGAGGTGTGCTGGGCTTGGGGGGCGGGAGAGGAGAGCAAGGAGATGTCAACCTGGCAGGGCGGTGGCACTGGCGAAGGTAAAGAGGAGTGGGACAATAGTGACAGTCCTGCACGTCCCATAGCACAGGCAGGTTTGCATTCACACCAGTCCCACTGCAGAGGAATCACTCCTTTGCTATCATGTAAAGAAAAACATAAATAGTCTAATGTGAACCCCATTTCTCTTCAGTCCTTTAAACACACAACAAAGTATCTTTTTTTAAAAAAAAAAAAAAAAAAAGGAAAATGTAAGTCCGTATTGGGTGATCTGAGCAAAAACTGTTAAAAACCAAACAGATTTCAGGTTGCCCTTACTCGTGGTTACTCACTGGAGGCAGAGGTTTGCACGGTTGAAGGTATAAGAGCAAGTATGCTACAATGAAGAAAAAAACTATTTCCTTTAGAGAGCGTGGGGAATGAAAGCAAAGATGTGTTGGTGAGGATCCCTGTAACGGGAGATGAAGGAACTCGGTATCATGATGTTGTACCAGCAGGCTCTATAGACAAAGGCCGTATAGCTCTCTGCTTGTCCTGCTGGTTTATGTTGATGGTGCTTGTCTTCCTGACTGGCATGTCGCATCTACATCCCCGTAGAACGACATTTCAGCTACTGATTAAAATCATTGTCTTTTATGGCAGAGAAAGTTTGTTCTTCAAAGTAAAGAAGATTAAAAAAAAAATGCTGTTGCAAACAGTGATGAAAACCAGATGAATAAAAACAACCAAAAAAAAAAAATGTTTTAATTCCATTATTTTCAATTAGCTCTTTAATTTGATTTAAGTCATTTGCACTTGTTGCTTGTTTTACATCTCTTATTGTCCAGCATTTTATTTCACACATCTAACAGTATTAAATCAAACTGTTTTTCTAGTCTTTGCCTTCTTTTGAAGCCTCTTGAAAGTCTAAAGCAGACTTAAAAAAACAGATATTAAAAAAAAAAAGAACTTTCATCTCTCCGCAGGTTATTTGTAATCAGACCTTTCTCATCAAGGGCTCGTTTCATATGTGTTTGGGATCTGGGAATTATTAAAACTGCCAATCTATCTTGTTAAAAATATCACCCAGGCTTCGGTGTTTTGAAACTTCAGCATCACGCTTGAATTCATCAGCTGGCACAGGAGACTTGGCACTCCTGGTTGTAAGCACTTACACGGAGTAACAGCGCGAGCAGCCTGCGTAGACTTTTATTGACGTGATCTCCTACTTCACGTTGCAAACTCCTGTTCATTCGCTGCTTGGTTCGGAAGGGCTGGTGGCTCGTGCTGAGGGCTGGGATATAAAATAATCTATTATTAAAGGGGCAATATTGCTTCCCCGTGGCAAATTCTAACAAAGCTTGTTGCGTATTTTTGAAAAACCCATCGCAGCTCCACAGCTGAGTTACTTTCCCATCTCAACTGGAAGGTAACTAGCATGCTGTGCCAAGGAGGAGCTTTACAAGTCCCCAGATTAGCACCTCGGCAGCTTTTTTTTTTTTTTTTTTTTAAAAAAAAAAGTTAGCACTTAGACCTTCTATTTGATTCAGCTCTTCTTTTGCAGTTAATTTTTGCCATCTTCTTTCCCCATATATCCTACTCGCGTTTCTCAGCCGCATATTTTGGCATATTTTACCAATACTCATTGGTATTTGAATATTCTCACCTACTGCTCACAATGGCATGACTTTTTTTTTTTTTTTTTTTTTCCAAAGGTGTTTGCTGAGATTTTGACTGATTAATGCTCTCCTTGAACTTCTGATCCTCACAGTAACCCAAACCCTCATCTCTTAACCTCATCATCCCTCAAAGACTTCTAAGTTCAGGTTTTTTGTTTTGTTTTGTTGTTTGTTTGTTTGTTTTTTCCCCAGTGTTCCCATTTTTCATCCCAACATGCTCAATGAAGAATGAAACAGTTCACCCATTTTCCATTTCTGTGCAGTTTTGCGGCGTGTTTTTTCATCTGTAGCACAAAGCAGACCTGGCGGTAAGCGTTACCCCTGCCCTCAGGGAGCTCTTGTGCATTTTCCTTGCTGTGACATTGCCCATTCACCGTCCTGAGCACCACAGCCTGCCCACAGATCTGGTCAGGATCAGTGCAGTCCCGTACCTGCTCATCACCTGCATCTCAGGGACAGCCCAGCATCAGCCCTGAGTGGGAAGGGCAGCTGGCCGAGCACAGCAGCTTAGCTGAACTCTCCAGCAAACACAGCATCAAGTATTTTTCAACTTGAGCTCTTTTGTGTCTTAAATTCACCCCTAAAATGTTCGAGCATCATGACAAACTACTTGGGAGTTTTTGTAAGTGAAAAGAAAGGAGC
>NW_020799100.1:21460309-21478081 GCF_003259725.1 Athene cunicularia | reverse complement strand
GGAAAGGAAAGGAAAGGAAAGGAAAGGAAAGGAAAGGAAAGGAAAGGAAAGGAAAGGAAAGGAAAGGAAAGGAAAGGAAAGGAAAGGAAAGGAAAGGAAAGGAAAGGAAAGGAAAGGAAAGGAAAGGAAAGGAAAGGAAAGGAAAGGAAAGGAAAGGAAAGGAAAGGAAAGGAAAGGAAAGGAAAGGAAAGGAAAGGAAAGGAAAGGAAAGGAAAGGAAAGGAAAGGAAAGGAAAGGAAAGGAAAGGAAAGGAAAGGAAAGGAAAGGAAAGGAAAGGAAAGGAAAGGAAAGGAAAGGAAAGGAAAGGAAAGGAAAGGAAAGGAAAGGAAAGGAAAGGAAAGGAAAGGAAAGGAAAGGAAAGGAAAGGAAAGGAAAGGAAAGGAAAGGAAAGGAAAGGAAAGGAAAGGAAAGGAAAGGAAAGGAAAGGAAAGGAAAGGAAAGGAAAGGAAAGGAAAGGAAAGGAAAGGAAAGGAAAGGAAAGGAAAGGAAAGGAAAGGAAAGGAAAGGAAAGGAAAGGAAAGGAAAGGAAAGGAAAGGAAAGGAAAGGAAAGGAAAGGAAAGGAAAGGAAAGGAAAGGAAAGGAAAGGAAAGGAAAGGAAAGGAAAGGAAAGGAAAGGAAAGGAAAGGAAAGGAAAGGAAGAGGGAGGAAGGCAGGAAGGCAGGAAGGCAGGAAGGCAGGAAGGCAGGAAGGCAGGAAGGCAGGAAGGCAGGAAGGAAGGAAGGAAGGAAGGAAGGAAAAGGCCCAAGTCTCCATACCTGCTGATTCAAGCCAGGCAAGCCATACTCTGATGGTTCCTAGTTTGCTAATAAGCTTTTGCTTCTGTTTGGAAATATCAGGGCGTTACCACTCCTATTAGGACTGATTTTGCAAGTACCAAGGAATGCAGATGCAGAGCACTGACAGTAACATCTACAGGAGCCAGTCTGCCCTCTGTACCATCAAGTTTGCCCAGAAAAGTATTTAAATACTTTTAAGTTTTCACCATGCTGACACATCAACCCTGTAAGGTAGAGGTGAGGCAAAATGCATTGCCCCTGGACAAGGATGGCAAATGGCTTGGCTGAAAATGACAATAAATCTTTCCTAGCAAATCAGCATCGAGATTCACATCTGTAAGCAACCTGCAAATAAGAAAAATTTCAGTGGGTTTTTATAAATCAGTTTTTAAATGATGCAGGTTTGAGTCTAATTATCTGTCTTAGAAGGCAGAGAGATGTCGCAGCCACAGTTGTGCTGTCCTGCTCGCATCTGGCTGTGGAGCCGGGGAGAAGGTCAGGCACTTTGATGGAAACATCCAAAAATTCAGCTTTGCCTCCAAAGTTAATCTCACCAGGCTCAGGCAGAGTAGGGACTTTTCTCCTCTTGTATCTCTCTTAGGAGGAGGTGTCCCACTCAGAGAGCCGTTCCCCGGTGGGTGGACATCCTGCTGCCACACTCCTGCACAAAGGAGAAACCTTTCAAAGCGAAGACATCTTTATCTCAAAGGCAGCATTCCCTCTTTGATCTCCCGATGAATCAGGCTGGCTTTGCTCTCCTCAGTGCCTCCTTAAATAGCAACTCTCTCCAAATAGGAAAAGCCTGAATAGATGCAAGACTTTAAGAAACACTTTTCCCTGGCGAGAGCAAACCTGGGTATTTTCCACGGTGGAAAGAAACCCTCATGTGCCCACCTCCAGACCCTTTAATTCACCGGGATTGTGCAGCTGAAATTTTTTAGGTTTTTTTTTTTTTTTTTTCCATGCTGGGAGGAACAGTTTAGCAACTACAGGAGCCATCGTGCTGCTGCAGAGGGGACAGGGAAACTGTGTGCTGTCACAGTGGGTTCACCGACGTTAATTCACCACGAGCAATACAGAGATGTTACCTTCTCCTGAGACATCCCCGGTCCTTCTGTTTCATTACTGCTCCAGCCATAAAAGGGCCCCGATTAAAACTGTGGCCTGTTGTTTGATGAACCAGGAATCCATACATCCTGTAATTTTCCTTCCTTCATCCTGTTTCCCTGTGTTTATATGTCATATTCAGTAAAGTCTCTCTTTTATTGAACATCTGTTTGGTACATAGCAAGCTTATTCAAACTCGGCAGGAAAGCACCTTTACTCCAAAATAAATTAAAACAATGTATGTGCCTCTGGCCAATAGATCATTGGATGGGAGTCATGAATGTACATTTGTGGATATTTGATGGGAAGTTTATCATTTAAATGATGAAAATACAGTACTTCAACATATGGATCATTCAGAGCTACTCTCTTTCCTTTCCAGTTGAAGAATCATTGTGCATTTAGAGGAATTAGACAAAATTAAGAATTTAAACTGGGCTGCTAGGAAGAGCTATTATCAAAGAGTGGAAATGTAAAAGCATGATGCAGGGATGCAGCCTGACTTTGAGACGTACGTGGATTAAACCAGTTTACCTTTAGGTGGTACGAACAGTGAGCACAATAGTGTAATGAATGAGCAAAGATGGAATTTAAAAGAGAATTCAAGAATCAAAACAGAAATGAAAGTACAGAGAACCCCTCTGCGAAGTAGACTAGTGACCCCATAAATTTGGGATCTTAACATTTTGTGTCTTCTCTGCCATCTTATTCTGATTATCAAGTTGGGTCCAAGTGGCTTATTTGGTGATCTGGAGTGGACCATTGCCACAGCTCTAATATTTTTTTTTTTTTCCTCTTCACACACCATCCATGATATCTGAGAGATTTTTTTTTTTTTTTTTCTCTGGAGAGATGTGCTTAGCAGGGGAGTCCTTCCACTGCTCTCGAAAGCATATCCTAGTTCCTGAGGCAATTGAGCAACATAAAACTCTCAGCACAATTATCAGGAAATAAACACAGGTATGCTGAACTCCAAAAAGTGGCTTAGAGTAATAAAGGAATTCGAGATCATGCCGCTGTTTGATTTCCAGTTATTAACGCACCTTCTGGTATCTGACAGTGTGAAAAAGATCTGCCACTCCATGTCCGACCAGTTCACCCAGTGGTGACGTTGAAATGTAAAACATATACTACAATATGAGTTTTAAAGCAGACATAACTAAACTTCCCCCAAAACTAAAAGATACTCTCTGGCCTGAATTTTCTGCTGCCCACATTGTACAGAGAGCAAATCTAGACAGACTGAAACTATTCAATAAAACATGTTCTCTTCTCAGAATTAGTTTCCCCAAATTTCTCACCAAAAAAAAAACCCAACAAACCCAACCCTGTAATGGGAGATTTCTAAACTACATTTTGTAGCTACATTTAAAACATAACTTATCACCTTGTGTTCCTTTAGTGAACTTAGTCCATTAACGAAGCAAGATCACTGTAGAGTGTGTCTAGTAAATATAAATAAATACTTATATATGTAAGTATAAATTAAACTGCTTCGTGGTAATGATACAATGGGTTCATTAAAATCACACGCCTGTGCCTGGAACAGAGCTGCTACTGACAGAAAACAATATCAGAGAGAGAAGTGGAAAATACACGTTGCATTGCATTTCTCTCCTTAATGTGTTATAATTTCCAAAAGACAATATGTCAAGCAAGATTTTTGCTTTTTTCATACAGGTTCCTCAGCCTAGTCGCCCTCTCTGTAAGTTATCCCCCCTGCGGGACCCCAGCCCAGCAGGACAGGGTGCCAATGGGTGCGGGAGGAGGAGTCGGGGTGCCCAGCACCTCCATCCTTCCTCCCAAGCTGCAGTTTCAATGACTCCCATCGTGTTTTTAGCAGAGAAATGAGAATTTTTGTTGGCAAAGTACTGCAATTTCAGGCCACATTTCATTAACGCTCCATCATAAATTTGTGTTTTTCCCTTGAATACAGTTTTGCTGGAGCTGAGACCACGGAAAGCTGCTCCCTCTGGCACAGCTTTTGGATCAGATTCACGCAAAAGTTACCATCAGCCTTTTAAAGAAGACCTTGTCTGATAGTCAGCTCTGCTGTAATCACTTGCCTGAGAGCAATCACACCTCTGTGGGGCAGACACTTAACAATCTATTATATTGTAATTAAGTTTGGCCATGTTTACACTGCCTGATGATGATGATGTATAAAGATTAATTTACCTTTCCAGCCCTGCCGCAAGAATGTACTGCCATCGTACCCCATTAAAAATGGAAATGGCTATAAAGTCTCCAATTATATTATATTGCCTTAAGTCTATCAGAATTCATCATTTTATGCACCGTTACTTTAATTTATTGGTTTATCATCTATTATGTAGTGGCAGTTATCACAAGCCCTTCTATAGATGCTTTTAAGTATAGTGATAGCATCTTCTATGGATAAACAAGCCATGGTAACACCTTATTTACAGTTTGTCAATTTAAGGAGGTCAAAGAAAGTTAAAGAATTGTTTTTGACTAAAAAAAAAAATATTGCAGGGAGGCAACTAAAATTGGGTTCCTCTGACTGTCATTGGAGCTTAAAATTAAACAAGCCTGAGCTGTTCAGCGTGACCCTGATGAAATGAAGCGCAATCAGGAGGAAGACAGAAACACGAATATACAGGTTGATCTTTACACTTTGATTTTCTTGAAATATTGATTAGAGATCTGAATATTCATTAAAGATCTTGGCTGTGTTTCAGCAGAAGACTGAAACGTGCTTTTGAGCACATTCATTTTCTCATCAATTTTAGAGGGTTTGCAGTTTGCGAGTTGTGTACGGGTCACTTGCTCGACCAAGTGCTGTGGCCAAAAACGGCAACGGTTGCATCTGCTGTTGGGGGCTCCTGAAGGAAGCGTCGTTCCGGACGAGTCCTTCAAGCCTGGAACATAAAAAGTTCACCTTGATGCAATTACACTGCCGGGAAGGTCTTATTTATGTTTGAATTTTCTGAAAAGTGAAAGAAACTGCTCCGTGGGGTCAAGACCGTGGGGACTTGAGGGTCTTGTGCTCTTTTTGTTTCTGGTCTGGGACTTCTCAGCAGGGCTTATCTTGGGAGCCCCAGGAGCCAGGGAAGGAGGGAGGCTGAGGACCTTTTTCACCATCCTAACACAGGTCGGATTTTTTTTCCCTTAAGTACAGATGCCTGAAGTTGTCTGAGAAGCCTTCAAATTACCTTGGGGTAAAGGGGTACCAAGTCCAGTACCACGGTCCCACGTGTCTCAGTGATAGTGATGTACATACCCAGGAGCCAGGGTCGCCACAGCTGTACCAAACCTTCAGAGGGTTTAAATCTTCTGCATTTAACAGAGAGGACAAAATCCTTAGAGAAAGGAGCGTTATTAGTTCACACATTTCAGTTCTCAGTGGTCATTCCCCTCCTGATCTCATCTCCCACGTGACAGCTCCTCCTGTGATTTCATACATATTGTTCGCTGGGGTAGCTCAGAGAAACGGTTCAAAACCTGTCACTTCTGGGTCCTCGAGTTGTTCTCCCATAAAGCCGACACTTACTCCACATGATTTTGTGCGCTGTCTAGCTTGCCAGCTTCACACCACTTCTAAAAAAATCTGATTAACAATTGTGTTGAGTGTCATAATGGTGATTGGCAAAGTCTCAAAGAAAGGAGAAAAATACATGCTGCACAATGCAGGCTGATTATGAGGCAACATTGACACCACGCACCCAAACTTCATTATTCAGCCACCATCTCCGCCACTTGCACCCATCCAAGTTCAAGGACTCCTATTACTTCAGTTTGGGAAACTGTGACTGACTGTACTGAAATATGATTAAGCTTCATAAAGAGGGCGTCCATGCTCGTGTTCTCCTCCTTGAGTAGAGATCTGGTTCAGAGGAGTCCATCTCCTTTGCATTAGTGGAGTGAGACAAGTCGTGGCTGTACTGGCATTGGCACTCTTGTAGGAGCAGGTTTCTTCTCCTGTCTGTGACCATTTACCTTGTGCTTATAGGTACAAATCTCCTGCAGGAAAAGGAAGGGGAAAGCTTAACGTTTAGTGCCCTTTCAAGGCTGAAACAGTGGCCCAGGGCTGGCTGGACAGAGGAAGCAGGGAGAGCAGGAACGGCCATCAGGCATGGCTACCCCGCCAAGGAAACAGAGAAAAGGAGATGTCCACGGTTCCAGGACATTAGCAGGATGATGTCCTAAGTACAGAACAGGCAGTTATCTTGATTTCAACTTCTATTATTTACCTAAGTACAAAATGGGAGTTGAAGTCAAGGTAAATGTTTCTATGAGACCAAGGATATATTATTTATACATCCTACCGAGCATGCACATGGGCTGCTTTACTCGCTGTTAGTGGGCTGCTCCCTACAGCCACCTCTTTTTTTTTTTTTTCCCTTTTTTTTTTTTTTTTTTTTTTTTTTTTGCCTGGGGATGCCAGCAGGAGATTTTAG
The DNA here is from genome assembly GCF_003259725.1 of Athene cunicularia. Classification (NCBI taxonomy): domain Eukaryota; kingdom Metazoa; phylum Chordata; class Aves; order Strigiformes; family Strigidae; genus Athene; species Athene cunicularia. The sequence goes on along the minus strand of NW_020799100.1, from coordinate 21,471,776 downwards.
AGCAGGTCAGGTTATTTAACAAGAAAACGTCCTAACAAACAGCCCATGTTTCCACACGCGTTATCCTCGGTGGTTTATGGGGTCATAAGCAAGAGTACACGGGCAATAAACTTTTTGACCATTTGTCAGAGGTTTTATGAGCCGGTGCCGCTGAGGGCTCGGTTGTCTCAGGCGTCCCCGTGGGGTGCACACAACCAGGGCTAGTGGTTCTGCAGAACCATGGGCAGCACCTCACCCCAAGCTGGAAACCATAAAAGACACTTCTTTTTATCCAGCACATAATTTTTTTCCCCCCAGAAGGCAGAGTCTTGGCTGTCCATTGAGCACAAGAAGACACCCAGAGCTTTGGGGCCACAGGATGGAAACCAGCCCGATCCCACAGCTCCCACAGAATCGCTGGATAAATACTGGTGGGATCATCCTGGTGTTTCTCTGCTCGCACCCATCTGTGAGGGGTGGGCGATGGTTTGGCAGCGTGTTCCTGCGTGGTGATTTTAACAGGGACCTGCCGTTACATAATAAGTGGGGCGATGGAGGAAACATAAAATGCCGTCCACAGTATGCACAGTGGGGTAATAAATCCAAGGTGAAATAGTAAATCTCCAAGGAGTTACAGAAATCCAGATAGATACCCTGGTGAAGGTGCATTTATTGTGGAGCGTTACAAGGTTTTTCTCTTATCTCTAATTTTATAGATCTGTGCAGCTGCAGCAGTCCTTGGATAGGGCACATATTTGAAAATACTATAAATTTCACCTCCTGTTTATTTCAGATTCGTTGGCACTCTCTGTCTTTACTATCTCCTGGTATTTTATGCCTCAGTACTTGGAGAAAAAAATGCTTTGTTTGCACTAGATCCAATATGAAAACTCTCTCTGACATTTAAACTTTAGTATCAGTTTGCCTACAGTGTTAATATCACTGAAACTGCTTATATGGATTAAATTGCCTACAGTATATAATGCCAAAATATGAACATAGCACATTTACTGATTCAAGCTCTTGAAAGAATTATTACCATTAAAATATTTAAGGTCACCTTTACAAATGCAATAAATCAGGGGGATGTCAAACAGAGAGCATTTAAAGCTCCTCGACTGGAGTAGCCCACTGGGAAAACGACGGTTGATTCATTGTCACACGGAGAGCGGGACTTGGGGACAAGCCCGGGGCTCAGCCCCCCCCTGGGTATGAAGGACCAGGGGGACATGACCACGCCGCAGGGAGGTGCTCACCCAAACTCTGCTGCTCTTACACAAACTCTCAGCCCGGTTCCAGCAGTTCTGAAGGTCTTGCAGGAGGAAATTTCAGCAAAACCTCATTTTTGTCATTAAAGCCGGATAGAGCAGCTCGGTGCGCCCTCGGGAAGCAGAACTGATGAGTAAGAAGATGCCATTTTCATGCAGTCACTTTTCTGCACACAACAGCCTATTCATGCTACGGGTCCAGTTCTGCAAAAACCCTTATTGAGGTCAACCCAATTTACTGATAATTGAAGTTAGTGGAAAGTTTTGCTTCAGTGCGAACTGGCAAATCAAACCCATCAGACAATTCTTAAAAAAAAAATAAAAAAATCCTTTATTATGCTTTCATCTTAAATATTAGGTTTCAGCAAATTTCCCGAGAACAACCACTGTGTAAAACTTTAATCTTTTGAGAATGGATTGGGACTGTAATTGCAAAACCCAACATCCTCCTCCTGCACCGCATTCCCTCTCTCTGAGTGTCAGCATTTACTAGCACGTTGTAATGGGGGATAAATTTGCATTTGGTTATTACTCATACTTTTATTTGTTTCCAGGTGACTGTTTTTAATGTTTAACACAACACCCATATCTACAGGGGCCCATCATAATTTACAGCACGAGGAGACAGACTAATGCTCATCATCATTTCCTGAGGCTTAAAGGTACGACTTTTTTTTTTTTTTTTTTAAATTCCACACAAGTAATTAAATGCAATAATTGATCAATGCCTCATCTACAAAAATCTTGCCAACATGAATTGGTGGGAGGCGTCTCAGAGCTTTCTAAACCAATGGTAAAAAAAAAAAAAAAAAAAAAAGCTGCAGGAATTTTTGAAGAGAGGCCTTATAGCTTAAATGCATAATTCCTTCCTTGTGCTGGTTGGGAGTTTCATTATGCATTCAGCAGAGCGCAGCGGTCCGCATTGCCGAGCGTCCTGGCGTTCCCACTCCACTTGACAGGCGATTCCTTTCTTCTTCTTGCTGCTGATAACATCTGTAATGGGGGCAATTAAACTAACAGTGCTTATTAAGGATGGGCACTCCTGTTAGGAGGCATTTCCAAGCCACCTTGCTACGGCAGCTCCATGAGCAGAGGTTACCACATACCATTTTCATTCTGTGCTGTAATGCTAGAGGGGATTCCTTCTGTTATTGACGGTAAAATATTCTTAATCATTTTTTCTGGGGGAGAGGGGGAATGGGCAACCCACCTTTACTGCATTGCGGATTTGTCTCCAACCCCTTGTGCCTGTTCCCTGTCTCCAAGGGATGTAACGAGTGACCAGTGGCCCCTTCCCTGTGGTCCCATCCCCTTCCCCTGCTGCTAACCCCCACTCCCACAGCTCCTGGATGCATCATCGGCTCTCGCTTTTCTGAAGAGACCAGAGTTTTCTGATGTGCTCATACAACCTTTGGGGAAGCCCGATGCTCAGCTCCCCACGCTCTTTGCCATCTCCCAGGCTGGTTTAGGTCCAAACGGCAGCACCAGCTGCTGGAAAAGAGGGCAGGAAGAGACATTGCTGCCATGGCTGCTCACAGACCAGAGGGGGAAAAGTACAGGACAGATCAAATCAAACAGATTTGACAGATCAAATGAAGGGGGATGGTTTTCCCAGAGGTCTTTCAGATGAAGATGAGCTTTTTGCACTGGCTATTAGGAGACTCCTTAACACCTGATTTACTGGTTATAAAATACTGTTCAGTGGAGATAACCCGGCCTTTCCTCCCAAATTTGGGGACTTCATTTAGGCACATGATCTATTTTTTGGCATCTTCAAAGAGGCTGATTTTGAGGCGTTCTTGGCACACCCGTTCCCATTAACCGTGAGCAGAAACTCAGACTGCACACAGGGAAACTGAGAAACATTAGTGCTCTTCTTTCCAGTTTTCTCACAGAGCCAGAATTTCCTAAAAAATACTGTAAACCCTAAAGAAACTCTGCTGTCACGGGGCAACAATGAGCAGCCCCTGAGCTTCAGCAGATGCTTTGCAGCAGGAACAGAAACTGAGCCTGACTGAGCCTTTGTGTCTCTGGACTTTCGACTGCTCTATCCGTTAGATTTAACAGTTGGCTAACACATTTGATAATTGAGCGTGTTAATATTTTGCAAGACTGACTGACAAGCAGATTGTTGTCAAATCAAGGATCCATCAGGCTGAGGATATTGAAGTTGGCAGAGCCCAATAATTTACAGCTTTCTCCTTCAGTTTCTCATAATTTACGTTCCAGCCAGTGAAGGGAAACCTGCAGCCAAAGAAAATTGATGGACTCATCATCCAGACATGACACTCCTGAGACTTCAAATTGCTATTTTATACACATGTTACAAAGAGGAATGATCAATGGGAACTTGTAAACTCCTTGTTTACGGGAAGCCTGGTGAAGCTGCATCTAACCTGTCTGCTCCCATACCTTGCTGGTCTACTCTGAATAGTTTCCATTTAACGTTTTCTCTAACCCAGTGATCTAATGATAGCGCAACTACTGAATCTAAGGCATCAGTTTATATTGCTACAGAGTCTTAGTCCCAAGCAGGTGATGCTTTGGTAAAAACAGAAGACACGAAGTCACTCCAGGTCAGCCCATCTCTTGCTGGATGTATCGTCTCATCAAACAGAACAACCCAGATGCTTATGTTCAGGCTCAGGCTTAGGTTTTTTACTGAAGTCGTGCCTTGGCAAATTGTTTGGAAGTTTCTTTTTTTTGCACATCGTGATCCCTGAATGATCTTCATCAACCAAATATATGTGGAAGCAGTTTCAAATGCCATAATGCATACTTGCAATCATGGAAAAACAATGTTTAAAAAAACCCTCCTTTACTTCTTGAGAAAGTCAAGAGTTTTTTTGTTGTTGTGGTTTAAACCCAGCTGGCAGACAAACACCACGCGATCACTCACTCACCCTCCTCCACCCCCAGGGAATGGGGGAGAGAGTTGGGGGGGTAAGGACACTCGTAAATTGAGATTAAAGTAATTCAAAAAATAAATAAAATAAAATAAAATAAAATTTTAAAAAATAAAATAAAATAAAAATACCAAACAGAAACAAGTAACACGACATGATTGCTCACCACCTGCTGACAAATAACCAGCCTGTTCCTGGCTAGTTGAAAAAACCCTGATTTCTCAGCAACAACTAAAAACATCAGCGTATTATCAACATTCTTCTCATATCTAGTCCCATACTGAATCCAAAACACAGCATTATTCTAGCTACTAAGAAGGAAGGAAAAAACAATTTATGTTTTCCCCAACAATTAGCTCTATCCCAGCCAAACCCAAACCGTTTGTATCTATGGGCAAAAACCTAGCAAAATTCCAGATATAAAATGTGATTACTGGGACATAACAGTTTACTAAAGGCAGGACAGGGCAGGGGGTGGTGTTTCCCAACTGAGTAAAGTTAATTTCTAAAGGCGTTATATGCACACTGGTTTGATAACCCGTGTGCCCAAATTCATCATTACTGTCCGCAGGTTTATCAGAGGTTTTGGGTAGAAACCTATCTCAAGCTCCAAAGTGAAACCTGGTGTTGACAGCAGGAAGGAATTGACGCTGGTGTATATACAGGCTCAACCCAAAGCCTCGATCAGCTGCCTGGAGAGAGGCTCAGGGGGTGGGGAGCGGTGGGGGAACTCGCTGCCATTCCAGAAACATGTCCAGAACCTAAAGAAAAACACCACTGAAAATATTTTCCTAAGAAAGGTAGTCAAGAGAGGCAGAAAAAAAAAACCACAACCAAAAACCAACACTCATTTGCTTCAGCAGTAAAATAAAGAGAAGGGAATAAAGGCTTTGCTTTGCTTGCCAGCCCTCAGCTTGGCAAAGTGCTTTAGCAGACACAGAACCGTGCACGGATGTAAATACACCTATTGACTTTAATAGGACTACATGCACGTTCACATAACCTCAGGCTGAAGTACCTTGTTGAACCGAGCTTTAACGTGTATTTAGGTTTGTTCACGCTGCTTGGGGCTTGTGTCAAGGTTTGTGTATCAGCGCTCATCGCATACAGCCGACCGAACCTGTCGAAACGGGATGTTTTACAAGTTCCCCCCATTTTAACTGTGCGAGTCACTTATTTTCGCTGTATTAAAATTATCATTTATTTCTTGGAGCTTTTCTGCTCTAGTAAAGGTGATGTAGGATAGAAAAGCCAGCTCATCACATGGAAGAGGAGAAGGATGCGTACTGTTCAAACACGTAAGTCAGCAAAAATAATAAACAAAAAAAACTTCCTCTGAAAAAAGCAGAATCACTCCCGGTCTGACCTTACAACCTTGTACTCCTATAGGCACAGTACAGCATGAAAACCAAAGGAGGAGTTTGGAAATAACGTGAATACCCTCAGAAATAAGAGCTACTTAGCCGTTATTTCACCAGGCAATTTCCGTTTCACTGTGTTGGTCTACACCAACAGCCAAACTGAATCAGGCTGACCACAAACTTGTCATGCTGCCCACTTGAAACATATTTTTCAATAAATACCACCCCACATTTCTGCAGTCCTTCAAAAGGAGGAAAATATATAGTGTTTTTTTTGTTTTTTTTTTTTTTAATTTTGAGAGAGCAACTGAGGTGAACCTGCTTCAAAAACATGGCAAGCTTTAAATCAAATGCTGCGGTTCTAAAACATCCATTAACCGTTCACATCTAAAACTCATCCTTCAGCGCTTCCCCCTATAATGCACATTGTTGTCAATTTTTGTCTTATTTACCCCCTGCTAATAGCTGGGCTCAATTCCAAGAAACTTAAGACAATTGTGGAGAGATGCAGATCTAACATTTTTCAAGTTGACAGCCAATAGTTCTGAGCATTTAATTCCCGAGAAGGAAGAATCTCCAAATCCTGCTTTTGTAATTCACCCAGGAAAACACATCAGAGCCAAACTGTGTCTGTGCAGCCTGAGTAAAAATGTTATTGTTTGATCCAAGTTGTATCTTTCTTGGCAGATTTGTAGGGATTGATGCTGTCTGACACTGGTATTTTAATATGAAGCTGAGTACTCAACAGCTCTTGATGAATTAGCATCCGTATTGTAACCATAGGCGTTCTGTCCTCAGCAGTATATCTTAGGCAAAGGTTCATTTAATTTACCCCTTGTTAAAGTTTAAACAGCTATGCCAAATTCCGCCAGACTTGGCATGTGTGACATGACTAATGACTCTGCTAAACTTTGAGTCAAAAGCTTCGATTTTGAAATGCATCATCTTTATGTATTCGCCCCTGAGCAGCAGCGCAGAGCGAAAAAATAAAATAAATAGAATCATTCCATTTACTCAGGTTTGAAATTTAAGCAGCTAAACACAACTCTTGAAGTTGTATAATACTTATGCATGAATTCGATAAGGGGTTTATGCTCAAAGCAGAAAGCACGAAGGGTCAAGGATACAGACAGCGCTAGGGATCTTCCCTCCTTTTAGGAAGATAACACCAATGCAACAGCCCCAAAATATTTGCTCAGATACTCCGCGCCGTGGTGCAAAGCACGTGCCTCAGGGCTGAGCTTCGCCCAGCCGTGGATCAGGGCGGGTTTGCCTGGACCTCACACTGTCCTTCTGCTCATCTTGCTTCTCTCCTTGTTTTTCGAGTCCTCGCGTAGATCTTGAGCCGCCTATTCTGGTTCAATGTGATTTAAACAGAATTATTCATCTTTCTTCCCGGCCTGATCACACATAGGAGTACCTAACCATTGTGGAAAACACCACCACACTATCTGCCTTTTGATCCTTTAGCTTGTATTTATGTAATATATTCACTTGCAAATCTTCCTGTATGTAAGCCTCCAGGCTATGCTTAAGTCTCAGTTTTTTTTTTTTTTTTTTTTTTTTTTTTTTTCCCCCTGCATGATATGGCTAATAAGTGGCCTTCTCTGTTCACCCATACAGCAAACCATCAGCATTTTCTGTCTTCAGAGGACCCCTATGGACCTCTAGAAGCCACCCAGACTGGTGTTGTTCTTGCAGCCAGAGCAGATTGCCGAGGAACTGGTCCAGTCAAGATCTGAATTTTTCCACCTCACCCAGTTCAACGTCGGGAGGCAAATTAATTTCAAAAAAGCAATTTGGTACGTTCATCCAAACAACCCTACACATGTGGGAAGAGTGACTGAATTCTTTAAATAATTCTGTAAAATTTTCCTTTCTTGGAACAGCTACAGAAAAAAATTGACACAGGTCAGATTTATGATGTGCAGGCAATTAATATTTTCCTTGGTATTTTCTTGTACAGCACTAATTGCATCCCTGCATTTCATCCTGTATTGAAGTTTGCTTTTCACGCAGCACTAACACAGATCTGTCCCAGGCCACAGCTAGAGCATCCATGTGTGATGAAACTGAAAAATAACTCATCACACGATTTTGCAAGTGAGTCATTAACTGCTGACATAGGTTTTGGTCCAAATCCTGCGTTTCTGGGACACTCCATATCAGCAGTTGGAGACTTTGATTGGCATTTTCCTTATTTCAGCATCATGAGCTGTATTAATTTTGCATGCTTTACCCCTTGTACAATTTAGTATCTAGAGAGATTGGAAAGGGGTTTTTTTGGTGTTTCTTTTTTGTTTTGGTTTGGTTTTTTTTTGCTTCTGTGTTTATGCAGGTCCGTGCTTGTCTGAAACATCTGTGCAGAGCTGTTATCATGTTTGCAAACACACAAACACAGAGGTTTAGTGTCTCCTGGAGGAGCATCAAACTCTGGCTTCCATTCCTATCGGATGGTAAAAATAAAATATTCTGAAAACTTACCTAAATTAGGGGAAGATTTCATAATTAAATATTCAGAAGCCTACAAAATGTTTTGCTTTGCTTTACAATGCAATCAAACCTTTAGTTTTGCAGGAAAAGAATACCAGGATAATTTTTTTCTAGAGTATGGCTCACCATGTTTATCTCTGAGAAACTTGCCCTTACTGCTGGCCTTTGCAGGAGACCCTGTCTTCAACCGACTCTTGCTGACTGCACAGCTTGGAAAAGGGTGTAGAAAAATTAATATGTTGTTGAAAACCCACCAGCTGGATGCCTCGCCCACCTCTGGGACTTCCTTCCTTTGATGAAAAATAAATATTTACAGTTAAATAAAACCTTAAATGATTTTTGAATAATCCTTTTGAACAGCAGGGCTACTGTACGGTGTGAAAGGACTCTAAAAAAAGGGTTCATTTTTTTTAACTTCAAAGTTTGACGGATGTATTCTAAGTCCAAGATAAAGTACATTTAGGCCAAAAGGTTTGAAAAGTGATCTCTGGTCTTAGCCTAGTTCTCCATCATCAGTTAGTAAAAATACTTGGCAAGGTATTCAGTATCTGTTGGTCTGTTCCTTTCCAGATATCTGCTCTTATAGGGCTGATCCAGTTCCTAGTAAAATCACAGGGGAGTTTAGTGCTGCCTTACTGCAAATTTTTTGTATGAAGCAGGAGAGAAAGGACTGAAAGTTTCACCCGACGCAAATCAGCATCATCCTGTTAAAGTCAGCATTTAGAGTCTGTTTCTGGGTATTCGGGGTTTATCAAATAAACTCCTCATTTTTTTGAGAAATGCCAGGACTTCAGAAGGAAATGGAAATAAATCTGGTTTCTGCTGAAAGCCAGCATTTATCAAAATCACTCTTAAAATCCAGTATTGAAAGGTGCAAAGATACTTAAGTACCGTCAGCTATGCCTTGGCTTACGCTATACCACAGAAAATATAAGCAATCCGATTGATATTAATATCTTGATTTAACCCAAATATGCTGCTGAAAGGGTGGTTAAATTTGCCCTTCAGCTCTAGGTATGTTTGCATAAAAATCCAGAAGATTAACTTCTCTATCAACATCCCGTTTAAGACCTTACAATCCTGAATAAATCTAACAATACTGAATAGCTTTCTGTGGTCCTCAGTAAACCACTGAAGGGCTGATATAACAGGTCCCGAACACGGTGTGCCGAGTGAGTGAGAAGGATGCCCCTTGGCAGCAGTGATAAACAGTATTAAAGACTTTCTGACACTGCAGCGAGACGGCTCAAGGAATCAAGTGCCAGATAAGAACTGCAACGTCTACTATTTTCCTCTGAAGAAGTTGTATCAGGGTTGGGTTTTTTTAATTTTATTTTATGGCTTTTGCTGACCACAGCAGGTTCATGGTGCTCGGGCACCTGTTCCCATTAAATAACCTTTGGTCCTAGCAGGTCTTTACTGAAATTGAGACAGGTTTTCTCTCTGGGGACATGAATGCTAAACTTGGAAACGTTTATTGCTATTATAGACAGGCTTCCTCTCCTTATCTTGCAATAGTGTATTCTCATAGCAGAATCATCATTAAACGAAGCTCCAAGATGAATCACAAAGAAAAGGTCAAATTTCACTTCCTGGAGATTTGGAGGATTTACGTATTTCTTACTTTCGAGTTAAATGATCGAGATTTTATACAGGTGGTTTCTGAACAGCACTGATGGATCTCTGAAAGGTCATCGGACTCACAGCTCGCTGGGTGTATAAATTGTTTGTGAAATAATTGCCGGTTTGAACAATTTATAGAGCTTTGGTGCAAGAAGAGAATCGGGTTGTGGGTGACGATGATCAGGTACGGCTGTAGGGAACCATCAGCACAACTGGGTCTAACAGGAAAGCTGACGTCCTGCTTTGCATCTCGCTCCCCTCCCAGCAGCGGGGGTTTGGTGTTTCTCTGTTGGGCACTGGAGAGTCTATCCTAGCGAAGACATCGCCCGTCGTCCCAAAGACATCGCCCGTCGTCCCAAAGACAGTGCCCAGTCCATGCTCTTATCACCATGGCCAAAGGCTTGGAATATCTCCTTATTTAATGATGTTAATTAAATACTTGCCATGTAATGTGAAAACATCATGATGACAAGACATTAATCGAGGGTGAGAATAGCACAGCAGTCTTGGATCAGCGCTGTTGTCCTAACTGTGTGCACCCGTGGCTAGATCCCATGGCAGGCAGGTGATGTGGGCCAGCACGGCTTCGGTACTCATCGTGACATCACTCCCACTGCAGCATCGCTCTCAGTCCGCACCAGGCACAGAGAGATCAAGACACACCAGCAGCAACACCCTGGCAGCAGAATAACAAACAGTAAGCAGTTTCAAATGCTTTTTTTTTTTTTTTTTTTTTTCCCCCCCCAGCTAAAGGAATGGAAGGAGAGAGCTGACCACTGAGTTATGTCAAAATGTCACACACAGCAGTGTCTCTCCAGGACATAGTCCTGCTGGTGACAAACAGCTTTACTGTTAAATGCCAGCTGAGAATCTGCTCCACAACACTCATGGCTTGGGATTCTTTACATCCATCTCTACATGCTGGCCATTTAACCCCTTGGGGGTTTGCAGCAGGTTGGTTTTTTTTTCCCCCTCAGGTTCAAACGACTGGATTGAACACGTGTAAACTAATTTAAAATTCATATTCAGATGAGTGTATATTGCTTGCATGTGTATACATGTATGTACAGGCAGGGAACATATAAAATAAATGTGTGTGTGTGTGTGTGTGTGTGTGTACTGGAGGCAAAAGACACTTGCAAAATACACGTAGAGTTCAATGCTCTCTTGCACAAAAAAAGAAATTTCCTGAAACAACACATCTGAAATACCCTTACAGATGTTTCTCTGCATTACCAAAAAAACTGTCCCCTGAGCTAAAATGAAAATTGATTTTGAAAAAAAGCTGAAGGATATGAGTGGATCATCATAATTGGATCAACATGCTCCAAAAGCTTCAGGCTACTTCAACTTCATTTCTTAGCTGACAGCTTTCTTTTGGAATTCTTCAAACCAAACACAAATGGTTTGATTGCAATATGTGAAACATTTGACCATCATATCCTTGACAGTCAGCCCGCTGCAGGGGAGATTTGATAACTGTTGTCAAATTCATAACAGCCAGTCTAATCCAAAGAACCAACAAAAAACACAGGAGCTGCTTCAACAAAACCAGAGATGATATTAATGTAAAATGACACCATTTACAGGGAAAATATAGAAAAAGGCTGTATTGGGTCTTTTCCAAACAGTGTTGCAACCCCATGAACAGATCTTATTGGTTCTTAACTGGTAAATACAAATTAGAGATGTTAAAAATCCACTTGGGTTTCCATTCAACAGTCACGTGAGAAATTAAAGCAGCAAAACCAGCAAATCACTCGAACTGAGCATGCGCTAATTTACAGACAGTACCCTCTGGGTAGATCAGAGTGAAATTTTTTCTTCATCCCCCCCC
>NW_020799100.1:21435608-21460259 GCF_003259725.1 Athene cunicularia | reverse complement strand
AAAAAAAAAAAAAAAAAAAAAAAAAAAAAAAAAAAAAAAGGCGTTGCAGGGTATTTGTTGGGGTGATTGGCAAATTTCCACAACTCAATACAGCTTCCAGCCTTAAATGGATGAAAAAGAAATGGGAAAACCATGTTAAAGGGAGAAAAAAAAAATTAAAAAATCTAATGGCATCTTCTCTGTTTATTTCTGTAACAGGCAAAAGTGAGTGCTGCAGCACTAATTGGCAGAAAAGAATTGAAGGCTATCACGGATAAACTAATTACTGGATGTCAATATTGTTATTAAACATCTAGTAAGAGGAGTTTTAATAAGTACATGCTTTCTAAAGTTGAAGATTCAAGATCTTTATCAAAATTTTATGGAGGATTTAATTCATAATCGTGAAAACAGCATTTTTTGGGGGAGAAAAGATACTTGATTCTCGCTCAGGGTTAGGAAGGACTGTAAGTCGGGAGCTTGTTCTTCAGCAAGTAAAAAATAATTAAAAAATGAAAACCCTTTTTTTCTGACTAATCTCAATCTCAGAGTCCCAGCCAGAGCCAGCTATAGGGAAAGTGACAACGGTTAAACAAATCTCTCTGCGGGGAGGTTCCCAACACTTGACTTTCCCAACACCGAGCTCCTACAGGACGTGATTAATCTCACTCTTCAGTGCAACGATTGTGCTCCCAGGCATTCCTCTTGCACCTTGCCTCCTTTTCTCTTCGGCCATACCCACGATAAACAGAGTTAATCCAGAGTTTTCCCTTACACAATTATCGCTCACCAGTGGTATGGTTCAGTTCCCTCCCCCACCCTTCTTTTATCTGTTTCTCTCTCTGAAAACTCAGGAAGCAAAAGGGATAAAGTTTAACGACTGTTCACAGTTCAGTGTCCTGCAAAATTAGAGAAACATCTGGAAGTTATTTTTGCTTCAGAATGATTTTTAACTGACTAAATGATCTCATCTGTGGTGCTGTGTAAGCTTAGCGACGACGGAGAGCCAGCAGTAGTTACCCCTCCTACCTGAAATACACCACAAATCAGATTCCAAAGGTTTTTCGAGCTCCTTAAATCCTCTGAATTTTTTTTTTTCTTCCATTTAGGAACATCATTCATTAAACAGCTATAAAACTAAATTAAGAGAAAGCAATAACATCTGATTAGAGCCAAGAAAAAAAAAAATCAATAGCTCAGCATGAACAACTAAGTAATAGAAAAATATTCCAGACACTTCCAAAAGAGGAGTTTTAGCATAAAAGTCTTAGCTCATGGGAAAAAGAGATGTTATCTGAGCTGGAATTCAGTATGAACAACTGGGATTAATAAATCAGCATTCTTTAATTCCTTCTCTAGCCCTAACTGCCAAGCATTTTTCATTTCTAGTGCTAAACTGCTGTGCAGTACAGTGGTTCAACATCACCCGCTTTGCTTCTCCACACCCCACTCTGGCTGCGTGTCACCAGGGGGGAAAGGATTCCCTTTTTTTCCTGGTGTTTTGCAGGTACCCTGCCCCGCAGAGCTGGCCACAGAGGCTCCTCCTCCACCACCACTACCACCACCACGCACCTGTGGGGGATCCAGCATCAGAGCTGGGGCTCTTGCAGATTGAAGGTTAGGACTGTCAAATAAAAATACAATTAAATTTTGACATTCCTTGGGAATTTCAGCCAGAATACCACCCAGGATGAAGGATGGTAAGGAAACAGAGCTATAAAAAATTATTTTCTTGAGAAGGCTGTTTATACTTTATTTAAAAGTGTAATAGCCAAAAATTTGGGAGTGCAACGTGAAGCGTTTGGGGATAAGAGTATGACACAGCTATTTTTGATATGATAATACTGAGAAATAATTCTACTTTGGAAGTAAAAAGAGATTTGTGGGAGGAGCTGCTTCTTTTTTATTTTATTTTCTTTTTAAATACCCCTGAACCACGAAGTTGGGAAAGCTGTGCATACAGATTCAGGTCTATTACTTTCATAATCTATCTTCATCTGCTCTACTGGATATATTTTTCCTCAAGTTGTTAGCAAGATCATCTTCCCTCCCTGTCAGATTCCCTTACACTTTGCTCAAGTTACCATGGAATCAAAATAACGCTTACTGTCTTGTCTGCACGTGCTGGGATTCTATTTGATGGCCGTTACAGGAGACATTTTCAGGTGCAATAAGGTGGGAACTTCTGCCTGGGTGTATAAGGACAATAGATTTACTCTGCTGCAGTGTTTATTTATTCTTACCAGATGGCACTAGAAAGGATGAAGTTGTGTTCCTGCTCTGGAAAGGAACTTTCTTCCTAAGCAAATGTGATGGTTGTGTGAAAAGCCCCGATTCAGGCCATGTGCAGAACACGTTGCCACGCCACCTGAAAACCGTTAGAGTTTGAGAGCACGTCGTCGTATGAGACTCGAGGGAGCAGATGCAGCACGCGGCGGCGGGGATTGCCCTGTGAAAACATATATCGATTTCATGATAAGGGGAGACCAGCAAAGGGTACCTGGAGGAAACCTGAAGCTTCAGAAGGAGGAGGAACAAATGAAAAGCAGAGGTTGTGTTCCACTGGAAGTCCCAAAGAAGAGCGCCGTGTCTCAGTGAGCTTGGCTTGCCAGTGACAATGAAACCATCTGAACAACAAAATGGTACGTCTTAGTAGGTTCAGTCTACTGCACGCTTTGGCTGATAGGTGAGGAAGCTTATTTGCATTTCAAAGCTGACCTATATTTGGGTGACAAAGAGTAAATAATGCAGCGCACGTACGTATCCGTTGCTCAGAGGTAACAGAAGATCAGATCAAGGTACATCATTCTGCAATGGCTTCAGCTACGTTGGGTGGTCTTGCCCTGGTTTGGTGGAAGATGTCCCAGTGTCCAGCGAGGTGTGAGGTCACCTGGAGCACCCAGAGAGGTGTAAGGTGGCAGCGGAGATGGCTGCTGGGTACCAACGCCTCCACCTAACGAGTGTGGCTGCAGGTAGGTTCCCAATGCCCCAAAGCCCAATTTAAGGCTCTTCTCTCAACAATGGCATAGATGGATGATTATTTATCCAGAACAATTTATCACTTGCATTCTGATGAAAATTAATGAATTTGATGATAAACTCTGCTATGAAATTAATTATGTTAAATCCCAGATATTAAATGTAGACCTTGAGAATCCATGATTAAAAAGCTGTGAGATATCTTTATTTTTGTGGTCTAACAAAGATACGTAGTTATATAAATTTCTCCTAGCCTCGGTTAGTTTTCCTCCTACTCAAAATGTAAAATTGATTTGGGAAATAAACAACCAAAAAAAAATGATGCTTATCATAGTTTGGTTATATGGCCACGATAAAAATTAATTGGTCACCAAAAATTAGTATTCAAAAAAAAAAAAAAAAAAAAAGACTGCTAAAACATCTTCCAAAAATGTACATTTGGAAATCTTATCCTAGCAAGATAATTCAAAGCACCATGTTCACTAAGGTGTTATTAAGGTACTCGGTGGAGATGGATACAAGGTCAGGTATCACAGGAGCCTGAGCAAACACTGAGAGGATATTTAACAAAAGGAGTTTAGGTATGAACTCAGCACACTTTTTTTTTTCCCCCTCCCTTAACCTGTTTGTACGGCTTCAGAAAGGCCTTTGGGTCATTATGATATTTCAGATCCAGGATCTGACACACATGGCACAGACTCCTCCTCCCTTCTGTTCTCCAACCTTCAGAAGCAATTTGGTCTCTGCAGCTCCCCCACTCAGTGTGTATATATAACATTGAGAAGACAAAGCCAAACCAACCATCACGATAAAAGAAGATAAATGAATGCAAATAAAAGAATTCCTCTGGAATATTAACATACCTACTTGGACTTTTTTTTTTTCCAAACTAAAGAAATATTTACATCTTATATAAAGTGCCCACATTTTAGGATTTAAGAACTAAAACCAGACATCATTTGAGGCAGAAATAAAGGCAAGTATCCAGAGAAAAGTCGATGCCAATCATGCAGTCCTGAGGGGAAATTATTACAATAGATATCAAAGATAGCTCCCTCCAATTAGACTTAAGACAGTATGTTAAAACTGTATTCTGTAAACATAGTGGGAACATCCTATGTTCTTAAATAACAAATAGAGTTTTGAAGCCAAGGAAATTTAAGATCTCCAGAAAAAGCCATGGTGGTTCCAGAGGAGTTCATGCCTCACCGAAGGACCCAAGGACAGTCCATGTGGGACTACGGTGTGAATAGCTCAGTTCAGAAAAGCAGAGCTCTCTGCTATGAGTAGCGCAGAGAAGTGACTTACTGAAAGTCATCTCCATGAGAAATGACGGACAGCTGTATATTAGCCTGAAGTAGATTTTATAATCTAGTATTACCTGCCATGGAATGTGAACCAAAACAACGACACAGAAAATAAGCACGGGACAATCCCAGCTGGGTGTCTTGAAAGGACAAGGAAAAAAATTCTGGATCCTGAAAACAAATTTTTTTTCAAATTCTGTGAAATATTCGGGTACACTAATAAGAGCTTCTAAAGACAGAAAAGTCATCCATTGCACTGAATCTCTGAGACCCAGATCTGCTGGGACAGACTGGTGTGGACTCAGCAGCTACTATGGGAGTTTGTTTCTCTAACCAGAAATGCTGGTATTTTTCTTTAAAGTCAGGGGAAGTTAGAAATAACACACTTCAGGAAAAATAACCCTGTAGCTCATGTACCCCCTCTGTATTTTCTCTTTCTTAAACTGAGAGATTCATTATTCTTCCTTATGCCTATGGCTCTCACTCATCCGTACTGCGCCCACCTCTTCCATCCTACCCCACTGTCACTGTGAGCACGCAAACAGGGAGACATCAGGGTTTCATTTCGCTGTAGGAGGGACCTTATTCATAAAGGAAGAAGTACATGAGGGTGTTAAAGCAGTGCAGCAGAAACTAAGACACCTGCATCTGTCAGCTAGGAAGGCTGGAGGAGCTGGAAGCTTTTACCCAAATGGGAATAGTTGAAAGAGTTGATGCATCTGAATAGATTTGCCTATAGGAGTTAGCCATGAATAAATTCGGCTGAATTCAAACACGTGCCAATCTTTGTGAGCCTAACGAGGCAGCTGTGGTTAATAGTCACCCCTCACCACTAGCCCAAGACCCTCTGGCTGAATTTCAGACCTTTGCAATGCATTCAGTGCTGGACTTTAAATGCTTTTATTTAAAGTAATAGTATCAGAATCCAGCCCGCTGTTGCCCTTCAGTAGCAGCTTTCTGCTTCTCAACAACTTGGGATATATTTATTAACCTTTCATGATTACTAATTTTGCATGCTCATGGCAACGTGGTATTATAATTACTCTTTTAGGGTATTAAGGAAAGATCATCCAGAGCCTTGTCTCATTCCTAAATTTGTCTATTTAAATATTGATACAACAGAACATTATTTAATAAGTATTACTTAATACAAAGTAAACAAGTTAATCCTTTCACCTTGAACCTGACTTTCATACACGTATACAAACATGAGTATCTACTTTGCCATTTAAATCTTGTCACCCCAATGCTGATCCATGAACCACACAGCAAAGGATTGCTGAGTTGTAATGAACCAGCATGAGGGACAGCAGATAATTGGTCCATGGGCACTGTAAAAAACACATGTGCACACACAGACAAAAAAAAAAAAAAGAAAAATTATAGATTAGAACAAAGCCACCAGGACTGGGACCCCTCAGAGCTCACTGCCTCTGCCTTGTGCCATCCCGAGATCCTCCCTGCTGCTCCTCCTGCCGCATGGCTGGGAAAGAATTTTTTGACCGAAAGATAATACAATTCAGAAATCTGTAAATGTGGAGCATACGGAGTTTTTTATCATATGTTTCTTATCCTACGTTTTCCCCACCACTTTCCTCTGCATACAGGAGACATTATAGGATGAGAAGATCCATTTTGACTGCAAAGAAACAGACACACACGCATGTGATATATATTACAGTTCTACAGATGTGATCTCTTGGCATTTATTTTACTCAGCATTTCCAAATCCATTTAAACGCATATTAAGAATTCCCTAATCCAGATTAGCACTGAAAAGCAAAAACAAACGTAACCTCGAGACGTAATTTGAAAGCTAATTTGCCAAAGTAAAGGCCCTGTTGCGCTGAGAGCAAAGTAAAAGGCTTCACTGTAAATGAGAAAGGATTAGGCCCACAGAAAAGTATTGCTATAGCAACAAAATAATTTATGAGAATATGTATAACAAAGCCAGAGCCACAAAAACGTGATGGGAAGAGGCTTGTACACACTTTAATAACATCACGCTTCCCTTTGTAATAACTAACACATTGAAAGAAACGCGTGCGCTCTCATTTTACGATTTTGTTTTTAAACTCCTTTTATCCATGCCATTTGGCAGCTTTCCGTCACTGAAAAAAAAAAAATATTGCACTTATCCTGGTCAAAAAGAAGAGGCAGCATAATTAACAGGCACGGGCCCACGCTAAAAGGCATCTCCCCTCTGATGGATAACCGGGGCTTGACGAAGTTTGCGGGGATGATTCACGAACAGCCCCGTTAAGATCCTGGGCAGAAACGTGAGCGATGGTGCGGGGTGTGCAGCCATCCATCACGGCCATCAGAAGCCCTCCCATCCTGGTAGGCAGCCGCTTTTAATGTATGTTTTGCTAATTGGAAGTTACAACGGTGGTCTGAAGTCCCAGCTGAACAACTCTTCCAGCTCTACAACCGTGCAGGAAAAGCTTTCTGCATCTTCCTTTGGAAGATAGGTTTAAAAGTTAGAAAAATTTATTATCATCACCATTTATCCTTCAAGGCTATAAAAATCTGCCAATGAAAACCCCCCAAAAGGCTTAATGCATTACCAAAGCACTAATTTTATTCTTCATTATTCCCCCAAACCTACATTTGAAACTGAAGCTCCTGCTCTACGGAGAGCTGTTGTTTAATGTATTTCTGTATGTAGATCCTTGACAGAGACCATTTTTCTTGCCTCTCAGGTGGCTCATATAGCAAGATTTATGTCCATTATGCATAAATTCCGTGCAATATTGCTCTAGCATAATCAGCAGAAAAATCCGAGAAAGTACCCACAGCAGCCACAAAACACCGCCAGAGACACTTGGACCGGGGCCACCTTCTTGAAGACGCAGGGACTCTGTTCCCATTGAAATCGGAGCCTTATTGTGGTCCCGACAGGCCAGAGGGACCATGAGGGTGCCCTCAGGTCCCCTCACCCCGCTGACCCCCGGTGTTGTCATTGTCTGACCCGAATGCAAACGTCATTGCTGAGCAAGACTGCCCAGTTTAGCCACTAAACCCAGTTTAGCCACCAAGCCTTTTATTAGATCTCTCCGAATTTTTGTAACTAAAAATAAAAAAGTTTAAAAAACTCACTCTCCATCCCTAACGCAATGCCAGAATCTTTCTTTCTGGTTTATATTTATTACCCCTTATTTACACATCCCTGAACCTGACCACGTGAGTGCCTAGCTCCCTCCTGCTCGGCGCTAGACGCACGCACAGGCTTTTCTTAACGCGCCGGCAGGGCCCTGCCGCCCGCTGCTTGTCAGGGTGGGTTTCAAGGCACATTTGTCTGCCCGTGCCCTGCCTGCAGCACGCCATCGCTGCCCCAACGAGCCTTCCCTCCGCACGGACCGCCTGCCCACCCTTCTGCGTCGTTGCCTATTTTCAACTTCTTCGAATACGTTTTTTAGTTGATATATAGAGAACAAAATTAATTCTAATACATCCCTTTCCATTGTCAGGGCGCAGCCAGGAGCCGTGGGCGACCTCCGGGTTGAGACCTCGCAGCCAGGACTGGCCCAGAGAGGGGACCTCAGCCAAAACATTCATAGGCAGAAGGATTCAAATGAAAGAAAGGAAATTTTAGGAGTTAAGCTCACCCTCAGCTCTTCTCTCTGGGAGAGGCAGAAGAGAGGCAAGTCACCAAGTAAAACATCTCCTGCATTTATGCTTTGCTTCCCTGGTGTGGGTCTGCTGAAGGTGACAGCTGGGGTGCAGCGAGGATGATTCCCCCAGCACCTGCCCCCCAAGCCCTGCCCCACCGTCCAGGTCTCCGCTCTCCTGGGAGCGATTACCTAAATGCGGTGCTTCGGGGCAAAAACCAGAGCATCTTGCAGGGCTTACGGTAAGAGGAGTCTGCTTTTCTAGCAATAACACATATTCATCAAAACCACCAGATAAGGACTGTCTTCCTGGTAATCATGGAGTATTTTTTTCCTTATTTTAACCCCACTACAAGGCTTTTGCAGCCAGTTGTCTGTCATTCCCAATCAGGCAGGCAGAGCTCACGTTGGAGCAAAGTCTTTCATTTTCACGTGTACATAATACACTCAGGCCCCCAAATCAAAAATCCTTCAGCTTCATTTGAGTGTAACTACATTCTTCAATTAGGGTTGCTATAAACAAGCAAGTAGTAATTATTACGTAGGGATTGCATCTATCTGCTGTACCCTGGTTTCATAGCATCAGTGAAGTTATCCTGCAAGATCCAAAAGCTCTTAAGCGATGCACGAGCTGCATGCAAAGTCTTTGGTATGCAAGCTGAGTGTTCAGGAGCTATTCCTGATTTACACTGCAGTTGATGAAAAAAATAATTGTACCCAAATTGTTTTGGGCTTTTTCAGAAATTTGTTAGATTATTTATCAGCAACACTGCCACTACGTCTTTACAGAGATCCTTAGTTTTGCTGACTGAACAACCATAATTTAAAAAAAAAGATGAATTACATTCAGGCAATGAAAAAAAAAAAAATCATCTCAATGTAAATAACTGCTGTGGTAAACAGGATCCTTTGCTACTCCTTGGGGAGCGGCTGTAAAGGCCCACAGAGCAATTGTCAAGAGGGATGAGATGAACTGCACCTAACTTTGGCCATCTGAAAATTGGGCACCTACTGCCCAGATGGTCACGTAGCACAGCTAATGAACTCCAGAAGATGACTCATCCCATCTCTCAGCTGACTGAGGAAGCCTTAGTCTAAATTTTACATGATTAAAGTTGGTGGAAACGAATCTCTGTGGGTCCTAATTAAAGCGAGGTCTTTGAGAGCTGTACTTGATTTCCCACACAAGACCAGCAGAGACATTCAGATTGCATGGACTGCCTTCCAATTTCTGCAATTCCCACTTGTGCCTCTAGGAAGACTGTCCTTTATATTTTGTTTGAATTTATTGATTTGTATTTATTTATTAAACTTCTTTTCTTCCCAGAGTTTCGGATCAATATCAGGTCAGTGGTGGCACAGAATGATTATCACGGCTGCCTGGCCACTAAACGGGGGAAAATTCCCGCTGCTCTTGTTACTGAGAAAACAGAAAACACAAACTATACAGAAAGTCCACAAAAATGTCAAATTAAACTGAATACTCAAAATTCATCTTGATGAATTATGTTTAAATACTGCATCATACTGGTTAGATGCTTCTGGTTTTCCATTTCAACAAAACATTGAAATAAAAGCTTGATATTCCATCCAATTTTCATCTTCAGCCTCTGCTCTGGGGGACCGTGTCCACATCCCTTTCCTCTCCCCCGTCCCTACGCTGAGACCGCATTGGCGATCGGCGGAGCGCCCAGCAGCACCCTCTGGAAGAGCGTCTCTCCCTGGCAGACAGCAGCATTCACCTCCAGAATGCCTAAGGACGCTGCAGAGGAGGGCGACAGGCACCCAGCACGGCTCTGGGGTGCAGGGCACAGCCCGCACATAGCCCCACCCTGCCCAGGGGTGCGGGAATAGTGGCACAACTGCCCAGGCTGGGGACGTGGCACAGAACTGAGACCGCTTGGACCTTCATCCATACAGCAAAAACGCATCGGCCTATAGTTCAGCCTCCTCATAGCCCAGATAGGAGGCAGGGATTTCATTTCTGCCAGAAAACTTTTATTAGCATAAAACTTTTAACCTGTATTTTCCACGGGTACACGCTCTATATTACATTGCAGCCTCTACCAGCTTAAAGACCTTTTATCTCCGACACAGGCTCTCTACCGAGACTCGCAGTGTGTTCAAAGCCTCCTCTGCCAAGGAAGGGGGGGTTCATCCTCCTTGCGAGCCCCTAGAGGGAGACATGACCCAGATTTTAGGAGGAGGCACGTACACGGGAGCCAGGCAGCAGTTCCCAAGATCCAGGCTCCCCGGCCTGACCGAGTGGGTGAGCCACGGGGAGGGATGCTCCGGGTCCCAGCTCTGCTGTGGGCCCCCCTCGCCGTGCAACCCATGAGTGGTACTCAGTGACCTCCTGGAGAAGCGATGGGCAGTGCTGGGCTGATCTATGAGTAGCCACAAAGGATGCAGGAGGAGCCCGCGGCGTAGCGCATCCCACTATGTCCTGGAGCGAGCACGCACGGGAATGGGAGGGGATGGATGGTGGGAAGAGCAGTTCCCAACCAACCTGGGGATGTGGCAGCTCCAGCTTCTGCATCCAGGGAAACCACGGCAATAGCAGCCTACATCATCTCTTTAACTAAACGTATGATGGTCCCCCGTTATCTCCTTGTTGATGATGATGACAGGAATCTCAAAATTCGAATAAAGAAAAATTATTTTGAAATGCCAGAAAAAGAACAGGACTGGTTTATCAGTGTATTTGCATGGACAATAAAATATCGCCAATTCATGAAGATAAACTATGTGGAAGATTAGTCTGAACTGCCAATTTCTTAAAATGTTTCTCATTTCTTGGTTATGGCTATTTTTGCAAATTTCCCTTTCAGAAATCACATTTCTTTCAAATCAGATCGTTGCCCTAGGGTTGTTGACCTTTATTTCGCCCATCTGGAAAACAAATGAAGCAGGAAGGATAACAATATGAGATACTAATCAGAAGTGCTGTTTGTTTTTTTGGAAGCTTGATTTCCAACTTATGTATTTCCCCCTAAAGGCACTGCCAGCAATACACTGCATAACTGCTCTGCAAGGAAAGCCAGCAGCTTGGCCAAAAGTCTTTTTGTGGCATCATATCGGTGGTGAAAAGGAGGGGGGAAAAAAAAAAAAAAAGACAAATGAATAGTAAAAATGGATGTAGGTGTAGCTGCAACAGAGTGGCTCAAAGGCCACGTGAGGTACCTTGGTATTGCTACTGGAGCCTTGTCATTCCAGATTTGACCTAAGAAGTTTAATGGGAGGTTAACTAGAGTGACAGGCAAGGACAAAACAACCTATCGTTGTTAATTTTGGTCAAAGAGATGTAACATAAGAATATTTGTAAATAGAGTTACAAAAATAATTATGCATGGGGAAGAGTTCATTAAGGTGGCTGAGCCAGAGGGGAAAAGAAGAGCAGCCAAAGCCGAACAAACAACGGAAAGCAATTCCGTTGTGGTTTTTTTTTTTTTCCCCACTAAGCAATACTGACTCCCAAGATGCAGGTGCAGATGAACGGTGCATTTTGTTAGACTTGAAGAGGAATTTGTTAATTTGGGGGATCTGAGTCCCCTAGTTCTCACTGGTGAATTTATGAGTTCAGTCATGCTGGAAATAAACCTGATTTGGGGGAATGATAGTAAGGCTTTAAATTTTTTTTATTATTAGAAATCTGTGGGTAGCAAAATCAATAGTTTTTAGGCAGCTCTGTTAAGAAGGGAATAACACATTTTAGCGTTCATTAAATGCTATTCTTTTCTCACCAGTGTCTCATTGTTCTTCTCACCACTTCATGCCACCCAGGTATCAAATTAGCCTTAAAACACTTGTGCGGTGGAAAAACATTGCCCAAAGCCCATGCAGCAGCCGTGGCTGCGCGAGCGCTACCTGACCACAGATGGAGAAGGATGGTTTATCTAAAGAGAGTAAGATCGGACCAAGGAAAAGAATTTGGGGAGACAACACGCACTCCTTCACTTGGATGCCGTTGGGCCAAACCAATTGCTGGCAGGGACAGAGCCAAGGGACTGGTGGGGGTTTAAGCCCTGATGGAGATCCGCACCGAGTTAAACCCGCGCAGCTCTGGAGCTGCAGCACCAAACTGCAGGGCCATTATGTATGCAGCTGCTGTGCCTGCACACAACCTTGAATATCAGAATCTTCTTTGATGATAAATAGTATAAATGGTGGCTAGGACACTGAACTACCAGGGGATCGTTAGCGGCCCCCTGTACACACCACTGAAGATGAGCAGAAGGGCTATTGGTGCAGAGTCTCCTCTGAAGGACAGACTGCTCGTATCCCATAATAGTAGATTCCATTTAAAAATAGCAAATGATAGTCAGAGGAATAATAAAACCTAGAAAAATCATACCAAAACCCAGCAATACATCAAAGCCATTTTAATAGCTCTTAATACAGTCACTGACATAGCTACTGTACTTGCAAGGCCGGATGATGGAACAGGCAGAGGTTCCTGGTTTTACATTCATTTCATCCTAAAAGTTTCTGTTGCCTCTTGCATGTAAATTATAGATAATGATTGTGCTGACAAGAGGTTGCACTTAGCTGACTCCACTACGAGGTAAAATTGGAAGAAAATACCTGGTTAAAAGAACCTTTTCTCATTTTTTTTTCCCCTTGGAAAAAAAAAAAAAAAAAAAAAAAAGACAAGATGCAAGAAGTTAATTGCATAGGGCTTCTTATATCTCTTGGCTGGCTACTGAGCCAGTGCCATAACTCAGTGCTTCTGGATACTAAGAGGGGAAATGTTATTTGATGTAGTAGGGGCAATCCCAGGCTTATCAAATCATCTTGCTTGCCTGTAAAGCTAAGCTCCAATTTATGATGTTTTATGAAGCCGCAGATTGAGCTAAGGCTATAAAAATTGGGACTTAATATTCAGGAATAAAAATGCATAGAGTACCACCGAAGTGACATTTTTTTTTAAAAAAGGACTTGTATCCTCCTTGTATTAAATATAACCAGAGAGTGCTACAATAATGGCTTGCTGTCCACTGGAGAAAACACAAGACAAACAGCACAGGTTTGAGATTTCTAAAACACAGGTTCTTGCTGCTCTGCATGTATTACGGCAGAATGATGGGTCATATAATAGAACAATGGCTAATAAACCACAGGCATCGCATGGCCCTTGGTGAGTTTATTTTTATTTTTAAACATTTTCCCCTCTGAGAAAGCAGAGAAGTCTCTCAAAGCACATCTGCCTGCCAGACAGATTTTTTTCTTGAAGCGACCAAACGCACAGAAAAAAAAATGAAAATTTACATGCAGCTGTTTTGGTTTTGTCCTTTCATATACTCATTTTTTTTTTTTTTTTTTTTTACGTGCTTGAAAAATGAAAGTTAGAGAGATGGAAAATTTTCTAATCCATTCCTGCATTTTCCAGAACCACCGCTGCATCAGACACATGTTCCCACCGCCTTCCCTCACTGATCTTTTATTATAGTCATTAGGAGAAGACACCCATCTACTTAAATTACATCTTTAAGTCTCTAGTGGAGTAAAGCACATAAATACCTGTTTAACATTGGACATCTATTGAGCAAAACATTTAAGCATTCACCTAACTTCCAAAGGTGCTCATATGACTTAACGACCGCTTAAATTATTGCCGTGGAGAGATGAGGTTATTTACATGCTTAATGTTAAGTGCACGACTGATGTAATCGTCTAAATCAAGGTGGAAAATCCTTAGGAAAAAAAACCCAAAACAAAACTAAAATAGCTATTGTGCAAGAACTGTTTAAAACATCACTTGATCTTTACTTTGAGATTTCGGGATCTAATTAAGAAGGAGGACTGATGTGTTCAAATCTGTCCTGCTGGCTACCCAAGGGATTTGAGCGCCAACTTGCTTAAGCTCGTTTGAACAGTCCAGCCTTGATCATTAAAGGGATGTGCTAATGGCAGATGTGGGCACCGTGCGGTCTTAAGGAATCAAATGACTTAAAGCAATGCAACACCTGAAGTTCACTTTTCATATGATTTAAAGATATAAAAAACGTTCAGCCTCTTAAAATGTCTTAAGGATATGCACAGATAGCCTCTTTAGGAGCAGCCTGTGCCAGGAAGAACTTACTCCCCCAGCTGCTCATTAAAACCCGCTTGCTGGAGGTTTTGAACTGATATGTTGGCAAAGCAGTTCAAATGAGCATTTTAATTTTCTTCAGGCAAAAAAAAAAAAAAAAAAATTTAAAGAAAAGGATCAGCTGGGATAGCTGGGACTACTAATTCAAACAGTTTAAACCAACGTGGCTGAGAGGAACAAGGAGCAGGAGCACACTGTCAGGAGGATGGCATCAACCAGCCCGAGTGGGTATTGCCTCAGCTGGCACACACACCACGTTCCCATTCCTGTTTCACACGAGTCAATCATCTGTGTACTTAAATTTAAAATGTTTACTACAACACGGGCCCAGAAACATTTAGTATATTATTTTTAGTATTTTTCCCCTCATTAAATTATTGTGATATTGCTACGGATTCAGGGGACATGACACAGGGCTCAGGAGACAGGATCTTTTAGATCCAGCATCACCGCCTGCGACTCGTTACGCGACCCCAGCAAAACTGAGGAGATTTCTTGAACCTTCGTCATGAATCTGCAAACCAAATTACCAGGTAAAACTCCCAAGTACAAATCCTGTCTGGGGTTGCCTTTTCCCTGGCTCTGCCATGTGAGCTCATTTGTACCAGGTTGAAATCCTACTTGCAGATGCAGAATCTGTGCACAGCAAAAGAGGCATTTTGGGCCAGAGGGTTCTTTTCTTGCTAACAGACAGAGGGTTCCCGAGCAGGTGTCACGAATATATTTCGGGTAATACTTTTGTTTCCTACATTTTAAAATTTGTGATACAGCTGTGTAGTCAGCATTTACAATCCACGATTTCCTTCACACTCTTTCCAGGTGTTTCCCTGGATCTGACAGGGCTGGTAAAAAAAAAAAAAAAAAAAAAAAAAAAAAAAAAAAAAAAAAAAAATCCATGCCGAGGCAGAAAACCAACTCACTAAAATACCATTTAAAACAGGAGGTTTGAACTCATTGAAACGCTATTATATGCTTGAGTAACTCCTGGAACAATAGAAATCTATGCACGGTTATGTAGGCAAGTAGAAATATGCAAGGCAGATGTTGTCCTTAGTGCCACACGCTCAAGTCTCATCACTGGCTGGGACACCACCTTCTCTACGATTGTCCCTTTGAGGTGTCACACCAGGATAGGATCTACTGATGCATCTTTAAGTCAGGCACGCCTGCTTATTAGGTGTTCGGTTTGACTAAATGTGATCTTGGTATAAAAACAAAGATATTGGTGATGGGCTATAATCCCTGCAGAAAGAAAAACCAAAGCTCTAGGGCCATCCCAGCTCCACGGAGCAAGTGCAATGGTTAAGAGGAGAAAATGGGCTGTTTCTACTACCCTGCTCCAGAGTCAAAGGGCATTTTTATCTCATTTCCATTGGATAGAGCCTGCTCTATGTCTCCGGAAGCCTAATCATATAATAGGCACTTTCACTCCTTTTCACTGATTTGTTTTTTAGAATTTTTTTTACTCCCCGGTCTCTTCCTGCAGCGAGAGAAGCCTCTGCATAAGACAACTTCCAAGAACAAATCCCCACAACTGCTCTCTTATTTTGGGAAGGCCTTCAGCTCATGTAAACTAGCACAGCACTGTTAGGTATCAGTAGACAAACACTAGTTGATACCAGCTTTGGGCTGGTGTCAGTTTAGAGAAGGAATTTCTGTAACAAGTAGTAAATATGGTTCAATTTGTCACACCTGGAACAAGAGTCAGTTGTGCATCTTCAATCGATGTTGATGAATTCAGCAAGCAGCGATGCTTCACCGTAAGAATGAAATCTCGTATTAACCCATCAGATGAAATAAATATTTTTAAAAACTCCACAAAACCAAACAGCAAATGTCTTAAGAAAAGAATGCAAAAATAAGGAAAAAAAAAAAAAAAGGTTGTAGCCCTAAGTGATGGGAATGGAAGAGACATTTAAGCCCGCAGGTATGCACTAATCACGTTGAAAGTGGTGGATCCCCGAAGTAGCTCCTCTTTTTTTTTCCTCCATTGCACAAAAGCAGGAGGGTACCAGCTCCAGGCAGGGTACGGCTGCGATCCAGACACAGCGAAGCGGTGCCCAGGTGACACGACTGGAGAAGAGCACCGGGCCACGTGCTCACACCTGCAGCGCACCCCAGCAGCACCGCCGGTCCATGGTGGCCATAGCTGGGCGAGAGGAGCCCCCACAGCTGTGCTGTCAGCACCCACCTTCCTCCGGCTTCTCTCAAATTTTGTTCCCACCCTTTTCTGGAAATTACCAGTTGCTTTGTTTGCTTCTAAAACGAGTAGAATAGACCAAAACCCCATAGATCTAGAACAAAGGGGGAGAGAGAGGGGAAATGTCTGGAAGAATGAGTGGAAGAGATTTGGGGTTAAAATGTGGTCTCTTGCATCTGTCATTTTCAAGAGCCTTATAATTTACACTTTACAATTTTCTAGCAAGCACACTGGATTGTCAGACTTGGTAATTTTATCAGAAAGTTGTGATCGTTAGTATTTTTCTTAAAGTCTCAGCTCTCTTGAGACAACGGATTTATGTTATCTACATGATCTCCATTAATCTCAGTTCTCTTGCTTTTTTTTTTTTTTTTAAAAAAAAAAAAAGGCGGCCCTCAGGTTTTCAGATAAAAGCTTT
Organism: Athene cunicularia; assembly: GCF_003259725.1. Taxonomy (NCBI): domain Eukaryota; kingdom Metazoa; phylum Chordata; class Aves; order Strigiformes; family Strigidae; genus Athene; species Athene cunicularia. Next base: position 21,443,674 of record NW_020799100.1, on the reverse strand, counting down.
AAATTATGAACCTTTAAAGACATGAAAAAAGAGAAAGCAAGTAACTGACTTTTGAAGCCAAAATCCTAATCTGGAGGAGATCAGACTAATCATTCCTAAGCACGTGATGATGGGGATTTCTTACATGTTGTCACAAGTGTAGCATTGCAAAGGCACATGGTAAAGGGAAACCTCTCAGTAATAATGACTCTAAATTCCCAAATCTGCATGGGTGTAGTGGGAGAGGTCACAACCCTTCCATATGATTCGTTATACAATGTCACACTGACACTGTCACCCATCGAGTGACTGTCGAGGCAGAGCTCTGCACCCTGGGTGCTTCCATCTTAATAGAAAGAGCCGTATGGAAACCCTGTGCATGGCAGAGCGCCTGTGTCACCAACTTGTGGTTGCAATCTAAGAAAAAAAAATTAAAATCCAACATCTGTAATCAGCAAAGAGCAATGCTGAGCACAGAATTTGCACAGGTTATTTCCTCGTGTCGCTCAGACGTAGCTCGTGTTATTCTTCTCTTAGGTAGGAGACTCTGATCAGGGAGGTGGTCCTGGCATGTTTTTGTTTTTTAGTCACTCATGTCTTTTATTTCAGCTGAGGAACGCAGTGCAACCTCTCATCAACAGAGTGTACATAAATATACGTATCGCTTAGTTAGGTAAATGCCTGTCTGCAGCCGTTCAATAAACCAGAAAAGCACTACCTTCATTCAGGTAGTCCATCATTTTAGAAACCCAAAGAGTTTATAGAAACGATTGTCAAAGACCCCATCATTTTGCAGTTAGTATAATTAATAAGGTGTGCACAAAATCCAAGAGTGTTTTAACACATGTTTTCAGTTGAATTGCATTATTGTTATGTTACAATAAAAGAGAGCCACACGTTAACAGAACACCAGGGACCCAATCTGATGCAACTGTTAAACATCAGTAGGAAAAATCAGAGGGGAAATATCAAGTTTCCTTTAAAATCATTTTGGTTTTCAAGAGCCGTGACTTTTATTTAGTAGATTACGTGAAAGAGCCTCTGTTTATAAAAATTATCGGGTAGCGTTGGCTGTCAGAAAACATAAACAGGCAATTAGTGCAATAAGTAGAACGATACCGTGAACTCCTCCTATCTGGAGCCAAGCAAGGCCCCGATTCCGTGAACAGCTAGGCATGTCTTTAAGTCCACAAGAACATCCTAGGAATGTGCTTGGACCACGCACACACTGCAGTGGGTGAAAGTGGTTTGTAAAAGCTCGGGAATATCTTGGGGAAACAGGATTGCAGGGACAGTCAATGATTCTGTTGTGATGTGGCACCACCTAAAAAGTAATTTCGGAAAGCTTCCTGGAGGCATAAAGAAGTCCTGCCCACAGTCGGGATTAACTTTAATAGATACAGCCCGTTTGGTGGCTTCGGGAAGGCTCTTTACGTGTCTCTCCCTACTCTCCACCTGAATTCCACACTGTATTTTTCCAGCGAGTGTCATGGGTGGAGACAGCTGGCTCTGCCATGAAATAATAATGAGTTTCAGCCTTTGTAGTGAATGTGGGCTTATGGTCTGTGGAAATATATGAAGGACAAAATAGCCCTCACAAGAGAAATGTGATTAACTGCACAGTGTCACCCAGTTATCTTCATTTCTTCCACTCTATAAAAATCAATGGACCTAATTTCTTGCATGAAAACCTGACCATTGGTGTGTTCTGAAACTGCTCTCATTATCTTTGCTCCAGATCTGCACATCATCTCCTGCACAAGTTCAATCCTTAAAGTTACTCTGATGGACCCAAAGGCAGAAAAAAACCAAAAAACAAAACAAACCCCAACAAAAAAAAACCCACAACACCACAACAAAAAAACCCCAAACCCAACCCTGCTAAAGTTAGCTCCCTCTGTGATGCTTTTACATATTTTGGGAACAATGGGGAAGGGTCAACACACGTGGCACTCTAGACACCTGTCCTGGTATTGCTCCCAAAGGACACTTCTCCCGAGTTTGTTCCCAGAAACAGGAGTTGTCATGGCAGGCACACACGAGGGATGATGAAACAGAAATTTGCAGATGGATTATCCTGAGACTGAGCTGTTCCTAAGGAGTTCTCACAACTGGGGAAAATCTGGGAGAAAACTTCTCCTCCGTTGATGAAGCAGCAGGCAAAATTCATCAACAGAGGAATAAATGCTGTCAAGAAGGATGTCCTTTCTTCCTCCCTCTCCAAATAAACATACAACTAACTCTTATCTTAACACAATTCCACCAAAGCCAGGGCAGTTATTCCTACTAGCAGCTTGTACGTGCCAACATAGGGCTTGTTTTTTATTGGAGTTGAAGGGAAACACTGACACTTAGACCCGACAATAGCAACAACAACAGCAGCAGCAGCCGCCTCCTTGCTTCAGTGACTTCTCACTAACTTAGAGCACCAAAGAACCATCTTCTCAAGTCTGATGAGACAGCAATACCTCCTAGAGAGGTAAATCCAGGAGCAGGACTCCGCATGACCTCCGTTAGCCGGGAAGCAGGAGGTGGGCTGAATTCTGCCACCACGCTCCTTCCCCATCCCTCTGTGTTTTGTACATACTAGAAGTTGACCTAACTGGTTCATCCCAATTCTAATTGGAGCCTTTATGTTAAACGCAAAAGTACTTACAACCTACACTTAAAAAGGATGCGAGTTGGGCAACGAGGCACAACACAAACTCTGCTCGTCTATAATATATATTCCTATGTACAGAAAGCATGGACAGTGTCAAATGAAACACGCAATTAGTCCTCCTCTAACAGTGAGCAGTTCAAACTGTAACATCATGCCAACCGTGATTAAGAGTGATACAGCACATCATCATTGTCAACACTATTCAACCAATGTAAACCTTAGTTAGAAATGTACTTGTCAGAGAAAAATGCGCCTTTGATTTCTATTACACTTTCCCCAGTAATTGCTGTCATCAGTGGCAGGTTATTATTACAGTTGAATAGAGTTTCAGTAATTACTTTTGCACAGATTCTAACAGCTTTTAGATTGAATGATATTCTGACAGTTTGAATACTCTTGACAACAATTACCTTTTTCCTGGTTAACACTGATTCAGGAAAATTAAAAATTAAATCTGTTCAGAGGAAACACTTATGTATGGCACTAGTAAGTGGGTTGATACAAAAATGTGTAAATTGCAGAATGACTTGGAATAAAAAGTTCTTTTGCTCTTCCTCTGATGCTTTTTTTAAAAAATCAGCACTTAGGGTACATGCAGTACATGCTGGTTAGATTACCAGTAAATGATGTGAAATAATTTAAAGCACTTCTAAATCCACTTCCGACTGATCAGCTTGAAACGGAGAAAACACTATTATGGAGGAAGGCTTGTTGCTCACCACCCTAATTTTTGTCTTTGGTAACAGTCAGATAATGGCTTTTCACTTTCAAACCATTATTCTTAATCTCAAATCACCAGATTATTAAAAAAAATAAAAATCAAAATCAACAAAAACCAAACAAGCAAACTGTCTTATTGTGGCAGCCTTGAAAAAAAAAAACAAAACAAAAAAACCCCAACAAACCAGCATGTTTGTTAGGTCTGAAAAATTTATTTAATATTGCAGGGGTCATAACTCAAATGGCTTGATTAAAAGAAGAATCTCATGCACAGAGCTCCCCAATTTAATTTCCCTCTGACAGGATAACCGGCCTTGTGGATAAGAGAGATGCAGTCAATGCGATAGGTCTTGTTATTAGTAAGCTTTCCGATACTGTTTCACATGACGTTCTTATAATAAAACTAAGAAAATATGGACTAGAACTAGACAAAATTACCATAAGGTGGAGGGAACAATTGGCTGAAAAGCTGCTCTCGAGGAGTAGTTATCAATGGTTCACTGTCAAACCAGGAAGAAATTTCAGGTGAGATTCCTTGGGGATCTGTCCTTGCTCCAGCTGTGTTCAATATTTTCATAATGACTCAGTTAAAGGGAAAAGAGATTACATTTATAAAATTTGCAATGTTGAGGAGCTGAGATGGTGGGAACCCTTGGGAGGTCTGGATCAAAATCCAAGAAGATATTAACAGTTTGGAGTGATGGTCTGAAATTAAGATGAAATTCAATAAAGCCAAGTGTAAAGCATTACACTTACAGAGGAGAAATCAAATGCAAATGGGAAGCTGCCAGTAAGGGAGCTGTATTACAGAGAGGAGTTTCAAAGCTACAGTGGCCTACAAGCTCCGTGTCAAACAAAGGAATGAAACCGCTCCAGAAAAGGTAATTTCAGGTACTTGTTAACAAGAGCATCTTACATAAGACCACTGTAGCAATTATCCTGCCCTCATTAAAGATGGGGCCGCAGCTAGAATTCCACGTCCCATCTTGAGCCCGTATTCTTCAAAAAGGTGCAGAGAAACTGGAAAGAATTAAAGTCCAACTGAGAAGAATACGAATGGTCAGGGATGACGCGTGACTCATGGGAACAGGATGATGCTCTTTAGTTTAATAAAGAGAAAATTAGGGAGAGGTATAATTAACCGTGTTCCACTCGGTGAAAGGCTACTGTTACCAGCGTGCTGATTAACTGCCTTTGATGTCCTCCAAAAGAAAAGTCGGTTTTTTTTTTTTTTTTTTTTTTTTTTTTTTTTCTCCTCGAAGAAGTTTAGCACGTTCGGTTTGAGATTTGAAGACGCTTTCCACGACACAAACACATACAGGAGGTGACTTGCACAAGAGAAAGGAGGGCAGGATCAGCACAGCCCCGGTGCTGGGGCTGTGGAGCTTCGCTTGCTCCAGGGCAGCGGGAGCAGCGGTAAATTCAGGGATAGGAACTACCAGAGGAGAATTACTAATGACAAAACAAAACAAAAAAAACACCCCATCAAACAACAGTGTCCCTGCGGAGCAAGAGATGAATGCTAAATAAACTCATCTAGCTACTATACTGGCTAAAACACACGTTAAAAAACCCTGGAAATATTTTCAATACGCACTTAGAAAGGGTGGGTCAGAGCGCACAGAACGATGAGACTTATCTGCAACTCCCGACATCTTTTGAGATTTTTCCTTTCAGATTTTATTTCACTTCTACTTTCTGAGTTTTTCACCCTCAAAACACATTTTCAGTATCTCCTCTGCTTCCGTATTAAGTACAAAGATTCTGTAATATCCCTTTTGACGATATCAACTTTAAGAAAAAAAAAACCAAACAAATTGCACAGGACTTACAGTTGGATCATGCCAGGTGATGACACTGAGCTAACTGGGAAAAAAATTTGTTTCCTTTGTTTAATTGGCTTGATTAAAAAAGGTGGAATATATTACTGAAGAAAAAAAAAATCATGATAAATAAACTCCACGCTGCTCCACTTCTTCTTGCCCAACCTGGTGCAAACTGAGGGAAAGCAGCTTTCAGGTAGCGCTGTGTAGGGGATTACTGGTTTCTGGTCACTGGATGTCACTTATTGCCACTGAAACGGGTGAAAAAGGGCAAGGAATGGGTGAAGGCTCAGCTCCTCCTCCTCACCCATCCCAGCCTACGTGCATCCTTCACAGCACAGGAGACCTACGCCCCCGACGTACGGAGTCCATTGCAAAGCTGCGATTGAGCCTTTCGCTTTCGACGCTGCTACTACCTAACTCTGATCTACATGTGTATTAAAATATCACCCTTTTTTTTTCCTGCTCATTAGAATTATAGATTTAGTTTATTGTTATACTTTCCATAGAGCCTTCTCTTTTTATTAGCATTGTACAATCTGTACAAAAGCAAAATTTAGTCCTTTCAGGGAGCTGAAAGGAAGCAATCTTTTACATGACAAATCCAACATTATCATATGTAAACCTCATTTACTATGTAATGTCTTCCTGTTTCCAGTTCATTAATTGAATGAAACCTATTTTCACATTCTAGTAGGCAGCAGTATTCTCCAACTAACATAAATGGTGCTTTTATGAAGAAAAAAAAAAGAGAACAATATAATGCTAGAAAATATTTAACATAATGATTGGTCCAAAAATACGTGGATTTTTTTTAAAAAAAAATAAATTTCAGTACACTTCTCAAAAATAAATAAAAAAACCCCAAACAACACAGCGGCTAAAAGTCTGAAACTAATATAAAATTTGCTTTATCAGATTAACAACTACAACATAACCGTTTGACCTTCCATAAAGGGAGCAATCTGACTGGAGTGTTTGTTATTGCATTGCTCTCATCAACCCAAGGAGTGGGCTGTGGCTCGAGGCGAAGCCCATCCCTGCACACAGGGGGACCGCCCTGCCTCACATCACGATTACAGACATCCCCCAAATGATAAAACCACTGACGCAAGCCAGCTGTGAGTTGCTGAGAGTAGAGATGGTGCATTGATAGACCCCTTTCCAGTAGTGGAGTACTGGTATCTGGTTTATCATCTGCAAGCTTTCACCACAACGCTCTTCCTTTTCGAGCAGTATATTTCTGTCCCACAAAGTCATACCAGTGAGAACGCCTCAGTTACACTTATTACAAATTCTGAGAATATACCCTGAACACAAAGTCTCAATATATACAGAAAATTTTAAAATTCCGTAAGAACGGTGTCTCCCCAGAATGAGGGTGAGCTACAAGTCTAGTTCTGCTTTACAGATGTAACACATGTGATCATTTAGACGTGATATGACAAATATGTTTTTGTTATATTAATTAAGACCAGACTACCCAGCTATTAAAAAAAATATTTTATAAGCTTTTGTAAAGGTGATTTCTTCTATGCAGCTGCCTATGGCTTCTCCTGCCTTGCTTCAGAAAAAAACACGAAACTACACCAAAGCTTAGTTTAAAATCTGCCTCAAATTATGCTACAATCATCAGCTGTTTCCTTATCAAGACATTATCCCACCTACCTCAGCTGGTTTACCCAAGCCAAAGTTGCACAGCACATTGGGACAGAACCTTGCCTGGTGAAATACCACTCTTTAATCTTCACTGTGTATTAAAATTACACTTGTAATGCCTGACTGCGCTACTATAAACACGTGTAGAGATACATAACCAGCACGAGTTCAAATTACGACTTAATTTATAACACACAACACTTTTAGACGTTCAAGACTAATGTTTGTAACTGAAAGACACTGTCAATTATATCGTTGTTTTTTCTCACAAGAAAAATCTATAGCCCTGAAAAAGCAATAGCAGTAAAGCTCCTCACAGTTTCCAGACATGTTCCTTTAGAAAAATAAGTGGGTTTTTTAATGTTCCAGTTAGGTCCCATTAAAAAAAAAAAAAAAAAAAAAAAAAGAGAGAGAGATTTAAAAAATACCCAGCTAGAAGGGGACTTACAAAAACCAACTCTTGTTCCTTATTTGCATTAACGTGGTGAGAAAAGTGATGACGTTGGCCTGTGACACAAAATAAAGCTGCATCACCAGCACGCAGGAGGTCACAGACAAACTGGAGTAACAGAAAAGGAATGAAATGAAGAGCAAACTTCAAGGTCTCACCCTCATCTCACACAAGAAACTTCTGGGCTAGATCGTGGGATCTCAGCAGCCCAAAGCGAAGTGTGGACACCATCAGGTTTGAGGCTCTGGTTACCACAGCGTCATTTGCATAACGCAAACAAGCCAAACAAAACTGATAGTAAAATGAGAAAAATTAGCAATTTCAAATTGCCTGCTACGTCCCTTTCCTTTTTGACCTAAATCCAAAGCCTTTATAAGCTAAAGACAAGCTCACAATTAGTAAATATGAGTAGTTAATGGGTCTATTCTGAAGGAGCTTTTAAATAAAACAATAAGCAAGCTCAGGAAAAGGCAACTTACTGGACTATCAAAAGCCAATTTCTTTTAAGCACAGGTTATGTAATTTTAAAATAAATTCCTTCCAGCAATTGTTTTATCAGGACTATGTCATTCCAGAGGGAATGGACCCAAGACCTCTTATTGCCAAATAACTTAATCTTGGTGCATCTGGAACTATATTTTCTTCAAATAAAACTAATCCATAATATGGGTGGATTTGTTGTTTGTCTTAAGAAAAATGTTCCCTGACAACTTCAAAACCAAATTACGTATAGCAAAAAAAAAAAAAAAAAAAAAAAAAAAAAAAAAAAAAA
>NW_020799100.1:21408498-21435558 GCF_003259725.1 Athene cunicularia | reverse complement strand
CACATCTCACCTCGGGACCAGTACGCCCCAGCAGCCCCACACTCACCCAGACTGCGCTCAGCATAGGCCCACAAATCCCTCTCCTCCTGCTCCCCACCAGCAGACATTGTCCTCTCCCCATTCCCGCAGCTGAAACAAGGACCCTGCCAGGTGTTTGCCATGAGATTGAATAAACAAGGTGCATCTGTAATGCTTTCTCATGCATTAGAAATAAACAGAATTATAATAACCACTAGCTATCCTCCAGGATTCCTTAGTTATAAAATCCTCACTTTGCCGATGGCATAGTTTAAGTGAAGGCACTAAGTGTGCCGATCATTTTAACATCGAGCGCGCCAGGAGTGTCTGATTAACAGCTTTCCGTTCCTATTCAAGTATCTTTGTTAGGAGTAAGGCTTTGCTCTTTTAGATCCTGATCCAAAGCCTTTCAAAGTAATTGAAAAGTCTCCCATTGATGAGAAGGGCTGTGCGCCCTTGCTAATTGTTCCTTTCACGTTAGAGTGAAAACAAATTCCTCAGCTTTCATTTTAAATCCACGAAGTTCAATCCCTTCATATATCGGACCCTTATTTTAAGTACGAGGAGGGAAAGGGGAGGACAAAGCCCAGGACCGGGGGCTGTGCGTGTGTTATGCATGCTGTACAGACCATGGTAAGGCTTCGTATGTCGCGTGGTTTGGATTTTGTTATCCAGAGAGGCTCCAAATGTTGCAGGGTTCAGGAGTTCATAGTATGCCACAGTTAAAGTCGCCAGCAGACACGAGCTCAGAAAGCCGGGTGCTCCTCAGTAGCTGTTTACTGTGATTAATTTGTTTCTCCTCAGGAAACTAATTTTTTAGCTTGTTATTCTCCCTGAGTGAGGTGTCATCTCTATTCAAGGCAGAGGTGCGGACGGAGAAAAGTGGGAAGTCTAGAGAGGATACCAGCTTGGGTTGGGGGTATCTCAGTGCCAAAAAAAGGTTTTGAGAGAACACAAGGTTCTTATTCACCACCAAGAAATGTGGCTGGTGAACTCAAACAGGGAATTCTGATGGAGATTAAAAGTTAAGCACACATGTGTTACAGTGATAATGGAATTTTACAAATACCTTAAACAAACAAACAAAAAAAAAACCCAAACACAATTAATGTAATTTTTTTAAAAGCTGTGTTTTAGCTGGGTACATATTACCACAGCTTCACGGCACCATCTCTCAGGACCCAAGAAAAGCTCTGTGACAGCGGATAACTAAAGGCTGCCTATAAAATGACTAATAGCTTTACCCTGTGAAGGAGATGAACTGGCTGGAACTAATAGATATTTCCATCCATAGGTTAAAAAAGCTTATGTAAACATAATGGTTCCAATAAATACAGATCTATAAGAGAGGAGAAAGCAGCAGTGGCACATGGCTGGTGTCCGGGGAAGCCAGGAGAGAGCATGGCCGGCTGGAGGAGTCCCCAGCCTGTGCGTTTGAGGATGGCAGAGTGCTCTGGACAAACCATCAGTCCCACCGTGACATAAATACTGCTATTTTGGCAGCAGGAGAATTTGTAAAGAGAGGAATACACGAAGTGCAATAATAACCTGGGAACATAGCTTTAAAAAAAAAAAATGCCTTCTTACAATGAAATCATTTTTCTTCCTTCCACAAAGAGGGATTTCACCCCGGAGTTGTTTCTAAAAGACGGTAAAACATAACAGATGAATGTTGCCTTGCATAAGGAACACACACATGCATTTAAATCACTTATATTTTACTTTTTTATGATGCAATTGTGAATTGTGTTATTTTGCATTTGTAATTAGAGGTTGAAACAGATGGTAAAGGCTTGGTTTAAAGTGATGTACTGGAGTACGCAGCTCTGTGTATCGGGTCTCCTGCTCCACCGAGTGTTGAGGATGGAAACCCTACCAGGAGGTGGTCAAATAGCAAAGTGTTTGCTGCACATCAAAGCATGCTGAAAAGTACCAGAATGGAGTTTCTAGAAGGTCAATAAGCGTTTGTGAAAAAATCTATTCTTTCTTTTCCAAAAAAAACCACTCATACAGAGTTCTCACTATCGTGCTCTAATTTTGGCAGTTGGGGTATTTGTTTCAAGAGATCTAACACTGTATAATTAATATAGTGGGAAGAGAAAGAAAAAAAAAAGATAAATAATGCTTATAAAATGACATAAGTGGGTTTAAAAATCCCATTGCTTGCTGTACTGGAAGCTGAGGACTTAGAGAAGAAGCTAACACAGAGACTGAAGTACACAGAGGTCTCACACCAGCTCGTCCTTTTACTGAAGTCAATGAAATTGCAGCAGCCAAAACCCTCGACCGGGGCTGCTGCTTCAGTTCAAGGCCTGTTGCAAAAAGAATAAAAAGCGATTATCTTCTCAAAGCTGTTCTTTATGGAACTCTTTGGTGATTTCAGTTCATTTTAGCGTGCTGACGTCCCTGTCATGGAGGAGCTGCTGCAGATCATTTGATGGAGTATAATGACCTTTCCAAAGGTCTGACGAGACACCTTACAGGATTCTGCTGCAGGAGTATAACAGACCTAATTCCAAAGCCCCGTAAAGTCAATGAAATGACCCAAATTTACTTTCTGTGGCTTTTCTATCAGATTCTTAAATTTCTACTTTTTGTTACTCTATAGGTCAAGAGAAAGGTTGCTTGAGACAGCGTCAGGACCATCCTAGGATGCAGTAGCATTGTTAAGACCAAAAAATACCCCCCCCAAACCAAACCACAGAAATAAAGGGGTAAGAAATCTCAGCAGCACATGGGGAAGCACACAAGTTTTTTTTTTTATGTTTGCATCAGATTTTGCCCTGACTAGGTCAGTTTTATACAGCTCAGGTAAACCTAGCCAACATCAAACAGGGGATCAATACTAGCTCAAAAGTGGTGTCTCCACTCACATTTGCAAATTTATGAAACAGTCTCCAGATTAAGAGAAGACAGACTAAGGTCAGAAAGGTGACAGCTCTGTAACGTTCTTCCTTGACAGGAGAAGCAACATAACTACAAACCTTGTCAATAATTTGTTTTCCATAGAACACCACTTAAAGAGCTAGAAAGGCTTCAGACATCAAGAAGTATGAATTCACGTCACTGCTCCGAGACCAGAAAGGTAACCTGTCCTTTGAGAAACATGAAAATATTGTTCTGTGAGTATTAAAAGCTGAGCATCAATGCTGGAAACAACCTTAGTAGTCTTGTTTTCTAGCCTGTGGGCAACCACAGTATACTCTGGTGGCTCAAAGCTTTTTAAATAGGGTGAGCTAGAGCCAGATTTATTATATTAAAATCAATAAATTCCCCCAAAACCAAAAGGGCTCCGTTTCTGTGCTCTAATTTTGTGTCACTGGAGCTGCAAGGTAAGGTCGGAAACCTGCCCTGACACAGCAGGTTGTTTCCTCCTGTTTGCTGGTCACGGTCTTGGACTGCAAGACTGACCTTCCCTCAGTCCTCCTCCACCAGGAGCTCAGCAATTCCTGGAGTAGCTGCGATCAGGTTTGCAATTTCTTTGGAAATTCTTCCCGGCAATTTCTTCCCGGAAATTTTTCTTCTAATCTGATTTTTCTAAGCCACCGGGTGACTTAGAGTTTGTTGTTTGCAGTACAAAGTGTTCGTGGTTCTTGGGTGTTTTCTGCCATCATTACCAGCATCAGTGTATGGTTTAAACAGTTGTGAGAGCAAAAATAATGGTACAAGACTCTGGGTGTATCCCTAGAGCCTTTGAATTCCATATGAGTGTGTAACTTTTCCAACTCTTTCCTGCATCCCACCATTGTTTAAAGAAGATGCTATTTTTCTCCCATTTAAAACACTACTTTCTCGTTTTTTTTAAAAGCAAGTTTGTTGTAGATAAAGCTAAATCATTCACAATCTTTAAGCAAACCAAAGGAACTATACAACTGGAGAAGCATAAACTCCTCAACTACAAACTGGTCTTCTCGGTACCGCTTTTGGTGACAGATGATATCTCAGAATAATGAACTCATTTAAGCTTTATCCTTTTGCTACTTCGGTCTGATAACAAGATTTTACAATGAAATACCAGTGAGGACCTACAAATCTCTTTTGAAATCCATGCCAGCCATTACTCACTGAGGGCTAAATGTTAGCCAGCTCGTGTATCCTTTTTAACTTGAATATTCAGATTCTGTGAGTCCCCACAAAGAACAATGATAAAGATCCTTTTCTGTTGAAAAGAGGATGTAAAGGGTTTATCTGACTTTGCTGTGCTCTTTGTGTTTAAGAGTCCCTCTTACAAATCTAGCCCACTGCCTCCTCTAAAGGGTTAAAAGACTCTTTGAATCTTCCAAAACTGACTTTTTCCTAAGCAAGATCTTCAAAAATTTCATCCAGGTTTTTAAAAATTCTTTTGTTGCACAGATATTGATAGTTCTTAAAATTGACTGTTTAAAGGATGCTACGAGGCCAATGTTTGAGGCTTTTAAAATCAGAGCTTAGAGGCTCTGACTCACATCTGAAGGTTGATTTAAGTTAACCTTCACTGAGGTTTTTCTTCTTTAACTTGTGACTTGGTCCGCCAGCACATTTTGTTTTGCTATAGGATGTGACGATACTTGGTGAATATGAGAGGGTATTTAAGTACACTTGTTGCACTTCTCAAAGCACCCTATAATATTTGATGAGTAAAACTTCTTAAAAAAATATGTCTAATTGAAGACTTGGATGTCAATAGGTCCTGCGAGAATGGAAAAAAAAAAATCTAATTTTCAAATGTAATTATAATTAATTTTTAATTAAAAAAAAAAATAATACTGAAGGTTTTGTTGTAACTATCCTGCACCTTCACACATGGCTAATTTTGCCTGCCCTGGCTACTCATGGACAGTCCCACCAGCTCTGCTGGACACGTTATGCTCTGCAGTTGCGTTGCACAGCTGGGAATCATGCAGGGGGCTCCCCCAAAGCCCTGCCCAGGCTGGAAAGGTCTCCTGACATCCCCCCTTGGAGGTGCCATGTGGAAGTGGTGGCACAGGACATGCAGGGCAGCCCCTGGGCACCCGTGCCCCTACCCGCAGAACCTCTTCCTTCTCGGTGATCATCCGTAGCCTAGGACAGGATGGGTGTCCACACGTCATTGATGCTGGAGATAAGAGAGTTCATGAACTATTTGTAAAAATATACACAAATAAAATGTGACGTTTATTCAGCTAACAAGTCTCTCAGGTACAGATCATATTTTGCTGCCATAACTAATAATCAGCTGGAGTGGTCAGGGAGTAAAATGTAAGCGATTGCACTAAACCACCAACTGCTGCCCCTCTGACAAGTTTATAAGGAAAAAAAAATGGACAAGAGGAAGGAAATACAAGTGAGAAAATTAAGAGCTTAGAACCAAAGTGGTCTGGAAAGGAGAAGGGTATGAGAGGCAAGGAGACAGCAATGGATGATAATTTTAACAGGGCAGGGTAAGAGCAGCACAAGAGACATCTTAGCTGAAGGCAGGATCCCAGGGAGAAGAGCCAGGAATCCAAGAGGATTCCTGGGATGAAGATGGGAGGGAGAGGAGCTGCTGGCCGGGATGGGTTAGGATGGATCTCCACCCCACCAGCATGACAAGGAACATCCCCGTATCCCTTCCGGCATCACAAGGAGCATCCCGTACCCCTTCAGCATTGATACTAGTTGCAGACCCTTCCAGAGCTGTTACAAAACCACCGCATGTTTTCTCATGCATGCTGTTTGAGCTGACAAAACTTTGGCAATTTCAGCTCTTTCAAGATCGCTAATTGTGATGAGGTACTGTCGATAAACTGCTTTAACACTAGGATGCGTTCTGCCAAAGAGCAAGTAGCTCTCACTCAAAAAAAAAAACCAACCCACCTCCAAGCCCTTTCTTACTTCTAGTAGGTCATTCCCTACCAAAAATGGAGTAAACCCTTGAAACGCAGGCATATCCCACCAAAAATATACCCCACGTACTTCTGAAGCACCTGACAGGGTGCATAATCCAACCCCCAAGTGGTATCTGTAGGCACTACCTTCAAAGTCTAGAGGATCGTAGTGTAAACCCCAGAGAGCAGGGATCCAGTCGGCCTTCGTTCACCCTCAAGAATCCAAATCCATAAACTCAAACCCAACGTTTTAAACCTCTCTAGGACCCTCGCTATATGGGTGTGACATGGAGTTATGCTGATAATATATGGTTTATATTTGTTATTAAGAACATTCATTATAACAGCTTTTACTATAACTACCAATATTATCTAGGCTGTTACAAGAATAATTTTTAGTACTTTTCAATCTGCTTTTTTTTTTTTTTTTTTTTCTTACAAGCAGTGCAATATTAACTGAGAGCTCGGATTTAAAATAGCACTCTAGTTGCGGTCTTATCACTTAGTTCCATTTCTTCACATTTTTAAAATGTAAGAAGGATCTGAAATAAATAGATCATAAAATATTCCTGTACGTAATATCTGTTTACTATCTTTTGTCATTGGTATGGACAAAAAAATCGAACCAGAATGCCGTAAGAACAAATTTTCTTTGGGGAATTCATTCACATCTGTTCCTGCATGACGGCAGGAGGAACAGAAATTAAAAAATAAATAAATTAAATAAATAAATAAAAGGAAATGTAATTTTCAAAAGGAAAAATGGCTTCCTCTGATCTTTAGCTGAAGGTTCTGATGAGTTTTTATTCCACCTGACCTGATTAGCCCAATTCTAATAAAGAGCTAGTGAAGAAAGGGAAGACTCATCCTGAAAGTTAACTCCTTTCTGGAAAGAAGATAGATGGGTATCTGAACATAGGCATGCCTGGAAAACACACTTCCCTGGTTCTTCGTTTCCAAATCTTAGCGCACCCCCTTTCAACGTTTGTTGACGCGCTGCGTGCAGCGCTTCGCAAAAAAAGCGTCTAGTCACCATAGTTAGGAAGATTCTAATGCCTAACATATTGAGGACGTGCCACCATCATTCACGGGCGAGGCACGAAAAGAAATCCCCCTTCTCCCTTTGTGGCAAGTGTTGCTCTGGCATTGACCTTGCTGCTTTGTGGGGCAAAAGGGCTGTGGGGGCTGGAGACCTGCTGGTGCCCGGGAGCAGCAATTCCTGCGGCGCCGACACAAGAGCGCTCCCTCCCCGAGTCCTCCAGCGTGCGAGCTGGGTTTATCAGCCCACGCGGGAATCGGGTTTGGAGAAGAATGAGAGAGCGTGGATTATTCTGTTTACAGAACCTCTTTGCACCCAAAGTATGTTTTCCGTTTTGCCTTTGAAATTTAGATCAAACAATGCTGTCAGCATCGATTCCTTTCTCCCAAATGGTGGACGTGGGCTGGACCCTGCAGACAGCTCGTGCGATGTGGTTTTTGGTAGCGCTGCAGCAGAAATACAACCCTGCTTTTAAGATCTATTTGCCTTCAACGCAGCACAAAAGTACAGTATATTAATAATAATAAAGAAAAAAATCAGAGTAGAATCCTTGGATTGATAACTAAACAGCACTAAGCTATGAAATGCAAATGAATACTATCATGCCTTTTATAATTTATAATTAATCTACTCTGCATTGGCCTACATAATTTTCCCATTTCTGCAAGAATTGGCCTGATCCAGAACCAAAGGGAATGACTCGGGGCTCTGTTTGACCGATGTCGACAGAACACACAGCATGTTTCTCAGGAATGTAACGTGCAACTCTAGTCTTTAGCAAGAAAAATAATATATATACATGGATAAAAGCAGTCAGAAAGGCTATAAGGCTTTCTGCAATACGATGATATTGTTAACTCCACTGATTTTTCTATTTCTGGTCCTTACAGAATGGAAAATGGTGACGTTATTCCGTGATGCCAACAAACACCCTCTATATTAAATAGATTAAGATCATCATTAAGTCTGTTTTTCTTGAATATCTATAGCTTCAGTGCACACACTAGAAGGCCTGGCCTCCTAAGTAGTGAGTTCCTTCAATAATTATTTATTTCAAAGTTACAGGGCTGACGAAGGTTTTAAAGTTACAAATTCCTGTTTTTCTTGGAGCAATATCTTTAAAGATATGCAAAGAGGGATTTCTCAGCACTATTCAGAAACGAGTCTCAAGTGATTTGCCACTTTTGAGTACAGAGATTGTTTTCTAATTCAAGCAAACATTTCAGATAAAAAAAAAAAAAAGAAAAGAAAAAAGGATGTGAAAAAATGCTCATTCGGAAAACACTAAGAATCTCAGTAGAAATATTCAACCAACTGACTTCATAGTTGAGCTTTTAGATCGTGAAGCATGAGCAATATAAAGCATTTTTAATACAAGGGCAAATGAAGAAGTCATCAACGAAAAAATGGGGGTTTAAAAGGTTTGGAATAAGTTTGGGATAACCCCTCAATCGAAGGGCCACTAAAACCATCTTGCCGAAGCTAAAGTCGTTACTGCCGGTTCTTAGATTGCTATATATATATATATATAATTTTTTTTTTTTTTTTTTTTTGAGATACTATTTTGGGTCCAGCAGGCTATGGAAATATGTAGGTTATTCTCACTTAGACAAGCAGATATTTAGAAAAACAGATCTATTTACATAGTAGATGGACATATTCACGGGAAACATTTGATAGATAAACGCAAAGATAAAATTCCTCCGGCCTGCTGATAGAACCGCTATGTGCTATGCATAGAAAATTACCTCCGCGTAGAGAATGTATATTTGACTTCACCTTTTGCATATTGATCGCTTTCTGAGTGGCAAATACTTAACCATGTGGAAGTGTATGTAATATGAATAACTTTATTTCAAACTTGCATGTCTTAAGCCATATGTTCACTGATATCCGAGCATAAATCTCCTGAAATTTACTATCATATACTGCAGATCAATAAACCCTACCGTATTTCAGAAGCGCTGAATGTATATTACGTTTGATAGCTTCAGAGACGCATATTTTCAGATATAATTATTTACATATAGGGTCCAGGACCAGGAGATAACCTTAAGCTTTGGTAACATTAACACTTGCAAATAATCATCACTACTGTATCGCTCTCACACTCCATAATCTGCTAACATATGTCTACATTTTATATGTGTTTATGTAGTACTTTATATGGAAATGTTTCATTACTGCCCGCAGCAACATGTGGCATTTCTTCAAGAACATTTCAGCACCTTTTAACACGGTTTCTTCAAATGTCTTTCTAATTGTGAGGATTTCATTCTACAAATGTTATCACTGCTCAAGCAGATTAATTTTCTTAACTGCTTAACATGCATGCTCTAGGCGTTTCTACAAAAATGTAAAATATACAGTGCAGAATTAATATAAATAAAGTACTACCGGGCTATTATAGATCAGATTTAAAGCAACACAGTTAGAGATAACTCCATTTTAAGACTTACGAGAGTCATCTTACTGTGGCGTCGTTTTAACTAAAATTTGTTTGGCAAATAAGGCAATTTTTAATTAATTATTATACCGCTTTCTCTAAACCCAGTTCACCATCACCACAGAATCATAGAATACTTTGTGTTAGAAGGGACCTTAAAGATTATCTAGCTCCAACTCCCCTGACCCGGGCAGGGCCACCTTCCACCAGCCCAGGTTGCCCAAAGCCCCGTCCAACCTGGCCTTGAGCCCTTCCAGGGAGGGGGCAGCCACAGCTTCTCTGGGCAGCCTGTGCCAGGGCCTCACCCCCTCACAGGGGAGAATTTCTGCCTTAGATCTCACCTAAATCTGCCCTCTGTCAGTTTAAAACCATTACACCTCATCCCATCCCTAACCCCTGATCCAGAGTCCCTCCCCCCTTTCCTGCAGCCCCTTTCAGCCCTGGGACCCGCTCTAAGGTCTCCCCGGAGCCTTCTCTTCTCCAGCTGAACCCCCCACTCACTCAGCCTGTCCTCACAGGGGGGCTCCAGCCACCTGATCATCCTTGTGGCCTCCTCGACCTGCTCGAGGTCCATGTCCTCCTTATGCTGCGGGTCCCAGAGCTGGAGACAGTATTGCAGGTCACATTCAGAAAGACTTAGACTAGTGACTGCCGCTGATGCTGTTGTTATACTGCATTCAGATGGCACTTCAGCCTTCTAAAAATAAGGGATCTGAAGCTAGCTGGCATGAACGGCTTTTAGGTCAACTTACTTCTCTGTCAAACTCAGAGCAAATCTAGCTTAACTTTTAAAGAACTAAAAGCAGGTGAGATTAATTCAAGCCCCAAGGTTTATCTGTGATCTGATTGGTGACACCGTGAATCTGAGGGAATTGTTGTCTGAATGTATCCTTCCAGCGTTCTAGTCACCGTCCATCCAGGTCTAAATGGTCTGGTTTGAGATTAGGGAGAAGCGGTGTTAGCAAGAGAGAACCTCTGGTTTATGCTTTCAGGCACAGTTAGAGGAGTAGAAGTTGTGGTCACCATCACTGCCCTCAGCCTTGATGCACAGTTTATAATTTGTTAACGCTCATGTGGTGTCCTTCTGATGCACTCTTTGACATTCTAAGAGTAAACTGATTACATAAAGATCTTCTAGAAGGAAAACCTGGTAGAAGAGCACAGCATCCTCCTCCTGACCAAGGGCCGAGTTGTCCATCTCAGACCTTTCCACTGCGCTACGTACTCTTACTCCGAATAAATTCATCCCAGCACTTGGCAAACTACACATAAATTTCCTCTTTGAACAAGGAAATAGTACACAGCAATCTCTGATATGAACAAGCTGATTTCTTCTGTAAGGTCCATGGAATTTTTTTTTTTTTTTTTTTTTTTAAACTAGACGAAATGCAATTTCCCCACTGTGAGATTTGGTGCCGTTACTGCTGGAGAGATGAGTCATTATTCCTTTCGTATATATCATCTGAGTACCTATAACTGTCTCTCATCTGAATGTTAATTGTATCTAACAGAAAGACTTTAAATGAATACTCTGTCAATAACACTGTTATTAATGTTTCTTGATAGGCATGGTTGGAATATTTTGTGAGATTAAAGCCTAATATTTCCCACGGAATCTGCTTCATGTGTTGTGTTATTGTGTCTACTTTTGATCAAAACCTGCTTGTAAAGTCTTGGTTGGCTTTTTTTTTTTTTTTTTTTTTTTTTTTTTTTTTTTTTTTACTCTTCTCTCAAGAGTTCTCTTATTGCTAACTTTTGATGAACTATAGTTACTATATGTATAATAATAATAATAATCCATGTTTATTTGGACCACAAGCCTAAATAGGGCTGTAGAATCTATATTTTGCAATTGCTCAGCAGCTCATTTTATTGCCTTCACCCAGTGCAGCTGCTATCGTAAGACCTGGTGGTATGAGGGGGTTACAGCGTTAGGCTTGGTTTAGCCATCTGAAGATTTTGATTTATGCCAAAGCTACCTCTGTCTTCCTAAATGACTGTGACATGAATCATTTGGCAGCAATTCCTTGTTATTGGCCGCTCACCTACCTGAGACAAAGGGAGGCAGAAAGAAGAACCCATGTGTTTGACTAGAAAAATAGACAGAACAGCTTTTCCGTGATGCCCCGTGTGTATAACTGATTGAATTTACGAGCCGCGAAGAGCAGCAGCGGCGTGCCAGCCGCGGCGGTGCTGTGCCAGGAACACCTCAGCAACAGGTCGGGGGAGCCTGCCTTTGATGGAGCCAGCTTTGCTAGGCTGCCTGGAAACATCGGGAAAGTTTAAAGCACGCACAGCCCACTGTCTGAAAAGAGCAAATAACCTATCCAAAGGCTGAAAGCCTCCTTCCCCCCCCACCCCAGCCCATCTCCTTTTTCTCTTCCCCCACTGTTTCTTCAGATTTAGTCCTTTTGTTTCTTCTTCAGACATCTGTCCTCTGCCTGGCCCGCTGTTCAGAGCAGCTAAAGTACATATATACCACCTTACGGACAGCACACTCTGATAGTTCACAATGAAACACCAAAGCTGAAATAAACACATAGCTGGGGAAAAAAAAAAAAAAAAAAAAAAAAAAAAAGTTAAATCCCTACTTGAAAACCTGTTTTGTGTTTTCTTATTTCTTAAAGTTATTTTTAAGTGTTTAAACCAGACCAATTATAGTCAGAATCTACTTCACTTAATCCATTCCTTTATCTCCTGGGAAAAATCACCAAAGCAATTCTCAAAATGTTTAAATCCCACAGTGTGCATAAAAGCAGCAAGTAAATCTGCTCCTTCCCAGGCAAACCTTAAGGATTTTACTGACATCTTTAATTAAACTAGCAAATAGGTCGGTTTCTCTTGTATTCTGACCAATACACTGTCAACAAGGAAGGAAAAAAAAAAAAAAAAAAAAAAGAAAAGAAGGATTTGTACTGAAAAATAGCACCAGAAACATTTGTATAATCATGATCATGGACTGGAACAGGAATGTAATCAGGAATTATTAAACATTATCAACTACTTCCTGGCAACATATTGCTCGGATAATACTACTGTAACTACAGTAAGGTTAGTTATGAAATAATTAAAGCTGAAAGTTGGAAATAGAACAAAAAACACACACAGACACCCCAAATGCATGGAACTGTGCAAAAGGCAAGTGTGTTTATCTCCGCGAATTTATAAGGGTGGATTTAATTCCAAAAGGGAGAATTGTGCAATTGTTATTAGATCAGTAATAAGCACAGATGGCTGCAAAGGAACCATTCTCCAACCCATCCTACCATCTCTCCCCTGCAGCACTTGCAAAGGAGAAAGCAATACAAAAGCAGAGAGCAGCAGAACTGGGAATTTAATGTGTTTTAAATATGGAAGACTAAGTCTACACCCTCATACGTTATTCATTATCAATAACGTTACTGGCAAATTTACCCAACACAGATTTTAACACATGATTGTATAAGCTCATTGCAGAAGTTATACCCAATGCCACTGGGCAACTTGTCACAATCTTCTGTAGACATCTTCCCCTCACTTTTTTTTTCTTTTTTTTTTTTTTTTTTTTTTTTTCCAGGAAGATACTGATGTTCCCAGGGATGAAAAGGTTTTCATTGCGTGAAAAATCATGATCCAAAAAATCCTACTCTCAGCTCTGTGGAAGAAGGATTTATGATGCTCAGCTAGCAAAGATAGCAATTAGCTAGAATACTCAAGAGCAGGGAGCTTGACAATCTGATGAGTTATTCTTTTGAACTGGGGCAGCAACTCATGCATAAATTTCCTTGTAAACAATTATTACAGGAATGCACTGTAAACACAATTAATCATCCCAAGGTGTTATCTCTAGGTATTTTCCCCACAGATTATGTGCCACTTGCTCAATAAATCAAATTTTAACATAAAGACATCAATAGCTGGTATTATTAATATTCCCATTCAACCAAACATGGTTGGGTAGAAGCTAACAAGCTTTGATTACATTTTGAAAACACAGAAAATATTACATAAAATAGGAAAAAGATGTGAATTGTGAAACTCTGAATGAAAATAGGATTAAAGAGGAGGCATATGAATCAGAACATTGGCTCAGATAAAATGTGAGCACTTTGTAATTTAAAATGCATTTTCACTGATATGAATTGGAAATAGTACAGTACATCTTGTTAATAGGAATATTAAGTTTTACATCATCTTAGATAGGTTCTTCTTACAAACCAGTATTTACAAGAGCCTTACAATAATAGGCTGCCTAATGTTTCCATAAGATTTCTTCTTACGATATATACCAAACACATTTTCATCTATTGTTCGTAATTATCAGCTGGGGATTTGCGTAGCGGGCAAAAGGAACAAAAGCATCTAACTCCGTTTCATCTCTTACAGTCCACAGTGCATTAAACAACGTGCACTCCAGATTTATTTGAAAACCACCCTTTCAGAAGCCAAGCTCTCAGATCCCTTTGGAGATCGTCGTATGGACTTTGGCAGGAGTTGAGAGAAAAACTGATTCTAAAGAGTGGGGCGACCAGGGCCAGGGGAAAGTCAGATGGAGCAAGGCGGGGGAAAAAAGAAGAATTATTGGAGAGGAGGAACATAGGAGGTCAGAGAGGACCAAGGAGCATCTCTCTGGCCTGTCAGCTTTGAAATAGTTTGCAACATGGCGAAGATAGAAGAGGCACAAAAAACCCCAAAGGACAATAGAGGAGGAGCTCACAAAAACTGCCCGTAAGGATTTTGCCTCCAGGAAAGGAGACGGGAGCAGTGCAGAGGAGCTACCAAAGGTGATTTGAGAGGCAGAAGGAAGAGAAAGCATCAACATCTGCAGTTTCAGCTCAGCTATTCCTACTCGGCTCCCAGTCAACATTGTTATTCCTGTTTACAAATGGAAGACGTTTTTGCTTAGGCTTCTGCCACTCTGCCCAACGCCTTGTGCAGCTGATGACACAAAACACACGTCAGCTGAGTGGAACCGGTGACGTTGGAAGAAGGGTCCTTGGGGTTTCCATGGATTGGAATGAGTCTGAATTAACCCCTGTGGGAAGGTTACAGGTGGTGCCTAAAAGCAGATCCCCTGGGAGAGAAGACCAGAGTTCATGGCCTTGACCTTGTCTTCAAAGAGAGCGGGGGAAGAACTGTGCATCTTCTCAAGTTGATCCGTAGATCCCCAGTCATCCATGGCAACAAGCAGATTCATTCAACAGTGGGGAGTCAGGACAGCAGAGAGTTGGGGTATTGAGTCTCTTTTTCCAGACACGTTTCAGAGACTCACCCAATGTAGTCTTTCCTCAGATCTTCACATATTTGGAATCAAGAGCACAGGAGATGAATTCAGATGTTTCAAAGCCTTTTCATACCCGTCTGCTTTATTTTGTAGAGCTCATTCATACAATATGGTGGTGTCCTGCGTGTCAGGTGCCGTGGCTTTCAAGATTTTAACAAGTCTGTACATCCCTTCTCTTCGAGAAGCTGACCGTCCTATGACAATGCAAAGCATTCATTCTTCTACTGGTTCCCCAAAGCTGGAAACTGGCCAACAGACATAACAGGCCGTAGTATTGGCCTAGTGGTCCGGGAGATTTTTTAACTGATACTATTCAACTAAGGTAGGGGTGCTGAATGTATTGCACTGTAGACAGATTTATTGATTGATGTGGGTAGCAAAATAACACTACTCAATAATTTAAAATATCAGGAAGTCACCTTGATATATTTTTTCTGGGGCGTTGCCAATTTTTATTCCTATCCACTCCTGTTATATAGCCCTTAAGGTAATTTGGTGTCTGCAACTGAAAATCAATTAAAGGTATAAGCACATTAGGGCACACACACAAAAAAAAAAAAAAAAAAAAAAAAAAAAAAAAAGGATGTATTTGGAGACGTTTGTCCCTTTATGTTGATGGCGGTCCTTACACTGCAAACCTTATCTAACCCGACACCGGCAAGTGTAAGGGAGACAGCTGAGAGAGTCCATAAAACACGAACAAAGGGGAGCAAAACGAGCTACCTCAATTCACCTTAATAAGTTCTCACCACGGCACTATCTGGCATTACTAATGTGCTGCACACCCATCAGCACGGAGCAGTTGAGATGAGTTTTCTGCTTATCAATGGCTTCTTTTTCTTTTCGTGTCTGGCAAATTTCTAATAGTGGATGATTTCCTGTATGCACATCCCATTTATGGTTTGTAGCACTGTATTATGATGAATTTACACTATCAATGAACATTGCTGAAGGGCCTCATTAACTTGTGCAGGCGGTGAATTTGTATTTTTTAAAATGCCACTCTTTCTCTAAAGAAATCTAGCTGACAGTGGCAGTCGAGTACTTGACTGGTTAATAAGGCAGCTCAAAGGAAACAGCTTCACTTCACTGCGAGTTTTTGTCCTTGTTTAATTTCTCCTCCTTTCTCGACAGGTTTTGAGGATGTGTGAAGATAATATATTTCAGTTTTTAATCTCCCAGTCCCGCTGACTACGATGATATAAACAAAAGCAGAAACACAGAAAATTATAGAGATACACTTAAAACAGAACCGGTAATAAAAAACCTGGGGTTCTGGCTGAGATTTTACTCAGGCAGCTCTCTACTTGGCATAATTAGGAAGTTTCTTCAAATCCTGCTAAATCCCAGCTCCATTTTTCTATGCCTGCAAAGTGAACAAGATAATCATGCCCATAATGCAGGGCCTAAAAACCTGAAGGCATCAGCACCCAGCCCTCCAGACAGACTGCAACCTGCAAACAGTTCAAAAGAAAGCTTGTCAGACTAGCTGCGACATATGGAGCTACAACGAGAATATTTCCAGATATAGGAAATACCAAGCATTCTGTAAACAGAGTCGTTGGGAGTATTTTTCGCCGAGATATTTTTACGACTGGTAAGTTGCAAGAATCTGTTCGCAATATCTGCGCTCTCGGTTACCACCTGTGTTTTTCTCAGCAGAACGTGGTTAACATGCAGTCTTCCGATAACGTTTTTTTTTTTTTTGTTTTTTTTTTTTATCCCACACTGTGTCTTCCAATACCTCCCTAAAAGCTTTGTGGAAGCTGCAGAGACTATGTGGAAACCTTGTTCCTTGAATACGACAATATTTAGCTATCGGAGATCTTTAAACATACCTAGATGTCGATGAAAGGTGCTGAGAGAGGGGTGTCCCCGGGGCTGTGGTGATGCATCAGGAGGAGTTTTTTTGGCACCGAGGTTGGCAGAGCTTGGCCAGCCCAGTCCAAGGTGAAGCGTCCATCCCGCAGGGTCACAACTGCTCAGGACCACTTTTGCATCTGCCTGCTCATCTCACAAGGGTCGTCCCGCTGCGGTCTGTGCTGGGATGGCAGTAGGAGCCTGGAAATGGGATATACCGCATATTTTATACATGGCTAGTGGGGCTGGACGAGGTCAAAAAGATGTGCAGGAATCAGGGCTGACACTGCAGAAGAGACGTACTCAGTGTTGCGTGTGCCATATGGACAGCAGTAACCACAAACTGTGAGGTCAAGCCTGGGAAATGGCAGCAACAGGCAAGACAAAATGTATTTTCATTCAGTCTTAACAACCAAAGCTTAACACGAAGTTAGTATTTTCGCTCTCTCTGCTTAAACATATATGAACACATATATAACAAATATGTCTCTCTACATACACACATTCCCATATAGATGTAGGTGAAATAAATCTGTAAAACATGAGAAATGACATCCACAAAGGTACATTTTTAGTAACATAGAAGAAAAATGATTGACAGAACAAAGCATATGGAAACGAAGAAGAATCTAACCCACATTTAGATCTAAGAAAAAAATATTTGCCTGAAGGGAAAATATTAATTAGTTTGTCTACATGCAAGATAAAAGTCTGGAAGACATATCCATCAAAAGGCAGCAGAATAAACAGCAAAATGGAAATTATTTGTAAATTGACAGTAAACTTGGCAAACATTGAGGGGGTAAACAAGTTATTTGGCATGCAAAGCACTCAGAAATCACAGCCTCTGTCAGGAGGCATCTGTGCATATATTCACTTATTTGACAGAAATTAACATTTTGCAGAAATCTTTGTTGCATGCTAAAGATTTCTTCACCCTCCTTAATTATTTTAATTGCTGCTTCAAAATGTTCCATATAAACATGAAAAAAAAGACATTAAAATCCACCAAGTCCAGTTCTATGTTATCAATAACACACAGTAACTCTGCACAGGAGTTTAAACACAAAACCTATGGAGACATAAAATATTGACATAAGAGAGCCACATTTCTTTTTTTCTTGGTTGAAAATTAAGAAACAAGCAAAGACATTCTCCGTACCCTTTCAGTATTGTGAAAGGCTTTAAAAACAAAACACTCTGTCACAAACAAGTGCAATTAATCCAACTGCTTAGAGGCCCAGGGTTATAGAGCCCCTTGTTTTCCCGTTATTTTGGGAAAACCGTGAGAAAAACTAGCTTGCACTAGCTGTGTTTGCACACCCATAATACAAGTGGAATTCGGAAGTGGCCACACCGTTACAAACTCTAACAACGGACTTTTTTTTTTTTTTTTTTTTTTTTTTTTTTTTTTTTTTTTTCCCCCCAAGAGTAATGCAAATTAACCTACAACTGAACTATTCCCTTTCTCTCCCACCGGTAAGGATGCGTGACCTCCCGTCTACATCGTCTACCCGCTCCACGGGTGATGCTGAAGACACCGTAACCCCAACCAACAACTGAATTCTGGCTCTTTGAGGAAAAGAGGGGTAATCTGAAGATGTTGAACTCAGAGGAGTCCTGGCACTATCCCTAGGTCGACAGAGCCACAGGAGACAACTAGTTGCACCAAGAAAATATCAAGAAAAGAGGCAAAAGGTTGAACTGAGGTTGTCCTACAGGAATGGGGACTTGAGTCAAGCCCCATCTGTCTCCTGCAGTGACAGTGGCTGCTGCAGGCGCTGCTGTGGACGCACCGCCTTTGTCACGGGTGGTTTTGTGTCAAGACAAGGAGTTTTTTCTCCTGAAAAAAAGTGCCGATTCCCCAAATTATACCAGACTCCGTAAGGATGGCGGCAGTACTTCACCGTTATTTATAGACACGGACTCAGGCAAGGAGTTACATTACAAAGTCAATGTAAAAATGGATTTTTAAAATAGAACCTGAATAATATTTTCTGCAAAATGCAGACCCGCATATTGCACCTGACCCTCACCAGGTATAAATTCATGTAGTTTGAGCAGCCATTAGATAGCAGATGAAGAACTAACCCTTCACACTTACACACCATTTCTCTTCATCACACCGGAGCCATAACATATATCCACCAACAGCTTGCAAAAATGAAGTAGTCCAGAGAAAAGGCATAGCTAGATAGTGTGAGCTGGCCCTTGATGCACTAGCTCTTTCTCCTTCTCCTTGTGTTGCTGATTTTTGAGTGGGCATGCCAGCCCAGTTTGATTAAAACAGCAATAGCAGGAAGAGCTCGTTCAAACAGATCCAAGCGCTGAAGGAAATCTCATGTGAGCCCAGATTAAAACTCAAAAAAAAAAAAAAAAAAAATCAAAGTGCTAAACTTAGCCAAATCTGAGACAGTTTGTTCCTTTTCATTAAAATGTAAAGCAAGTCAAATACTTCAATTCCTCCAGCAATCCATTTCCAGGTCAGGTTCCAAAGCCAAAATGTCTTGTTTTCTGCATTATTTTTATGTATTGTAACATCAAAGCAATTTGAGTCGTCGTCAGGCTGGATGCCTGCGATTCAAGTCACTCGCAGCTACGCGAGGGCCATGGTTTCTTCAACTAACAACGGCAAAACCCTGGAAAACTTTCAAAAATGCCAACGCAACTTCTGAGATCTATTTGCGACGTTTAGTAAAGAATTTGGAAATGCAACGTTTTTTAGGAAAAAGTCCAGGAATACAACATAACAAAGTAAAATCAACGGGAAATAAATAATAAGCCAAAAGTTTGTACTTCCGTGACGCCTCTATAAATACTGACTTGTAATAAGTCTCTGCACGGCCTCTGCTTTTTGTACAACACATTTCTGCAGGTTCTCTGGCAGCTGGCGGGATGTAGCAGGTATCGCGGGGAGCTCTACGCAGGGGTACAGACACGCACGAGGCTCTGTGACTCTCCGTACAACTCTCGTGAGCTGCAAACGACAGCAAACGCTTGCCCCCGATAGTCTTTGCTCAAAAGCCAAGTGAAGAGATCGTCCGTTCTATCCAAGAGCGTCCTCTCTCAGCTCCTAGGCCGTAAGCCGTTGCTGCTTTCAAAACAAAACCACAGAATTTTCTTCCCTTCAGACAGAGGCTCGAAGTATAGATTAGGAGCAAGTGCACCCTGGGAGCTGAGCAAAGTGGGAGCAATTCCCCGTGTGGCTTCCCTAAAACAAAATATCTGTTTTTTTTAAAGAGCTGTAAACAACAAAAGGACTATAAACAAGCTAAGCCCAGTCCACAGGCATGGTGCCCGTTACATGCAGCTTCCCAAAAGCTGTCCCGGGACCATCGGGCTGCCTGTTGCCTTCCAGAAAGGCTCCTGCCCCATCTGATGGAGCATGCTCCTGAATATCGTTGGTCTTCCAGGGCTACGTCTCCTTTTAACTGTTTGTAATTCCATCATCTGCTGCGTCCCAGCATTCATTAAAATAATCATTTCATCTTCCCAGGAGGTGGATTTAGGACTGTCTGCATTTACCTGGGACTAGCTGCCTTCTGCTGCCTCTTGAGCTACAGCAACGCTGCCCTGCCACAGCAGTTTATTTTGTCTATTAAAGCACTACTTATGTGCTTAGCCCCTGGCAGATCTGCTCCCCTACAGCTGTGCGAAAGACCCGACGTTCAGACCAGCCAGAACCCGGACGCGCCGTCTTTCCCACTGACCTCACAGGGCTTTACACCCGCCGTGTCAGCGCACGCTGGCTGACGGCTACGGGCTCTGCGGATCTGAGCAGCGAGGTTTCACACCACCACAAAGCAAAGCCTAGAGATGTCACCAGGCTGATGAATTATTTAGAGCGCTTTTCGCTAATAAGTTTCAACGCATAGGTGTAATGAGAGCTCTGTGTGATTTCGCCACGTTTAAAAGGAAGCAGGGTTTAAAGCGTTCTCCAAGCTTTCCCATGCGTACGCGGGAAAGATTATGGAAGAAGTCTGAATAGTAAAATAAATAAATAAATTTAAAAAGACGAGAACATATTTTACCCTGCAAATTGTGCCTGGGCTCGTGGCTGTTAGCTGGCTCTGTGCTATGTCCTGGGGACACAGCTTCTCCCCCAGCACCACGTAGGTACTCCACATACACAGTTCCAACCATATCAGAAGAAAGAACGAACTTTTACTATCTCACGCAAGACTAGCAGCTACTACTTTTCCAGGACGTTCAGAGTTGATAGCTCTTTGCCCCAGATGTTTAACTTTAGAAAGAGTACAGCATTCCTGTTAATCCAAGCTCCTGCTGTAAGTTGAAAGCAGGAGAGTCTACGCATAAAACAGTTAAACCCCATTACTATGGATAGACATCACAAAATCCGATTTTTTCCAAACTTTTGTTTAAACCAAAAGTTATAATTGTGCTTTACTCTCTGAGATGGTCTAAAGACAGAAGAGAAGTAAGGTTTGCAGGGAGCGGTTATCTCTTTCATAAGCTCAAGCAGCCTAAGTGGAGAGAGACAGACAGGCTTGCAGGCACACAAGGGCACACATGCTCTAAATAATTTATAAGTCTGTTGACAACTCCAAGTCATACCATGTGTTATTTTGATATCTTACTGTTCAAATCTATAAAGCTCGTATCTGTCAACTATCAAGTTCTTGTGTGCCCCAAAGCTTGTTCATTTTTTCCATCTATATCAGCCAGTCTAATAAAAGATCTTACCTCACCCTACAGATTTGGCCTCTTGGAAACAATACAGGCTTCTGAATGTCATCTGCCCTGGTCACGTTTACACCTTGGATGGTTTACACCGCCAGTCTGAGTTGTAAAGAATATCCACTGCTAAGGTGCTTCTCTGAACTGGTATGTGTATAAAACATGTATATACACTACATGAACATTATCAAAGAGATAACGACTTAAAACAGATTATGGTTTCCTTTTCCCTAGCAAAAAATATCTTAAATGCATAAGAGAAGTATTTATATTAGTGTTTATCCTTTAAACGTGTGAAAGGAAAATATTTGGAGAGGAAAAATCTC
This sequence comes from Athene cunicularia, assembly GCF_003259725.1. Taxonomy (NCBI): domain Eukaryota; kingdom Metazoa; phylum Chordata; class Aves; order Strigiformes; family Strigidae; genus Athene; species Athene cunicularia. The sequence goes on along the minus strand of NW_020799100.1, from coordinate 21,414,083 downwards.
TTGAAGATACCACAGTCCTTTTGTATCTTTAGTTTTCAGACCGTCACTCACATTGTTTCTCCTCAGTCAGCTCAACAGACTAATTTTATTTAATCCTTTTCTTTTTATATGTAAAATGATACAGTTTAATGCTCCACAGTTTAATATCTGTGAAGTTTTATCTTTATTTGTTTGGGAAATTTGAGTCAGATACTCACCTACTGTAATTTCCAAAGAACAAACAAATGAAAAAGGGCAGTCCATTTTCATGCAAATCCAGCCAGCTGTTTAGCTCAGGCTGCCCTTGCCTTCTGATGTGAGGATCTGCATAAAAACCAAAGTGGAGATATGATAAAATATAAAAGGCTGACAATAACATGCAAATCGAAATCAGTCATTGGAAAACTGTGGACTCATTGTCATCAAAAGAATTAGGTGGCAGAACAAAACAAAAGAGCCCTGCTGATAAAAGTAACTATGGCACGATGGCTTTAAAATCTACAGATTTCTTATACCACAAAGAAAATTGAAATTAAACACCTCTCTAGACTGTCTGCTTTTAATCTTTTCCTTCTGAGCTGCTTCCTGACATATTCTCTGTTAACTTTTTATCAAAGGTCATTTATAATCATATTTCAGTGATAAAATAAAAATTAAAAATGCGTTTATTTCCTAAGTTTTAATCAAGTGCCCAGACATAAAATACTAAAATAAGCAGCTGAACGCCGAGCAACGTAGCCCAGACACGCTAAAACTTTAGAGAAAATAATTGTGGCCCCTTATGCTATTAAATCTAGAAACTGAATATTTGGGTACAATTTTGCTCTCATTTAGACTTACAGATGAATCTGATGATGACTTCTGGGTGTTTTCGTGGACGTACGGAGTAACAGCAAACCTGTGAATTCTGGTACACCACGAGGTGGTGATGGTGACAGGGGATCTTCTGCAACGATAAGCTAAATGTAATTTCACCAACAGTTATATACGGGACTATCCCCATGTTTAGGAGGCCGAGAGTAATTCATTAGTTTACTGACAGTATTTTCTGAAAGTATTTAACAAAGTATTCAAACGGGTTTAAAATGTTCTTACTAAACTTTCTTCCCTCGTAAAAAAAAAAAAAAAAATTTAAAAAAATGAATTTCCAGTGAAACATATTTTTCATTCCAGAAGAACAAAAACAGTTCCCCAAAAATTCCAAAATATTTTCATAACTGGGTCACTTTAGGTAAAGAAACTTAAGGATTTTTATCTGAAGTTGAACAGGAAATAAATTTTGGCTTTAGTCTTCTTTGTACTGAGATTTCATTTCTGTTAGAGTTGGGTTTTTCTTTTTTTTTTTTTTTAAGGCAACATTGGGCAACTTGGTTGTAAAATAAAATGAGTTAAAATGAAGAGATTTTAAAAAGGGCGCAAAAATCAGAAAACGCAGGTTTTTAAGGAATGCTGGCAAGCCACCCTTAAACCAGCCTGGTTTTGGTCCAGCCAGCAGTAAGCTCAGCTCACGTCAGCAGAGCTGCTCTGCTGCGGACCCCCGCACCGCCTCCCTGTTAATTTGGATTTGACCCAGTTCCCCACTGTGGTACATGAAACCCTTCTGCAGTTTCCCTGCTTTTCCATGTTTTCCCTGTCCTTGCACCTTCAGACACGGGCATCAATCAAGCAGCGTGGTGCATGTGAGACGCCCCGGCCATGGCGCTACTGCAGCAAGGCTGATCAGTCAGAGCAGGGACAGCGGCTGCCTCTCCGACTGCCCAGCCAAACCCAGCCTTGCCTTTCACGGTGATACATATTTATATTAAAAACTAGGCTAAAAGATTGTTAATACCACATACTGAAGCTGGGAAATGCTGGAATTAAGGGTCCCTCTGCAATTTTATTTTGGCCCTTGCCTGTCTTCGCTATGATGTAGTTAATTACTTGCTCACGGAAGTGGTTGGGTGGTTGTTTTTTTTTTTTTTCCCCAGAGAAACCCAGTCTCATAAGTGCATAGGAATGACTGTGCATGGAAATAAATCAGGATTTTTACTTCACTGCAGTCTGTAGTTGGTGGATATGCAGTGAATGAGCTGAAAGAAGGCAGAAAGATAAAATCTGTGTCACCATTTAAGACTACGTCTATGTGCCGAAATGCAAATCCCATTGCCGGCGCTGAACAAGTCCATTTGGGTCCCCAAGGCAGCATCCCTTTCTCAGCTCAGTCCGAGCTCTGAGGCTTCCATGGTGAGCACACACGGGCTGATTTAGGGACCAAATCCAGTACTTTGGTGAAAAATTGCGCCCTGCCGCCAGCACAGCAGCAGCTCCGCTCCAGATGCGCAACAAGTCGCCTAAAAGAGACTGTCCTGACAGCAGCCCCCGTTTGCTGGAGAGTTTAGGGGTAATGCCTGTGAAAAAGCAAACCCGGGGTATCCCAGCATCTGCACCCTGGCAGCTTATTGGTGCTTTGGAAATACCTTTAATCTCGGTGCCCAGTTGCTAATGTGTAAAATGGAGACAACCCATTCCTTGTGCAATAACGGGAAACTTCTCTGCTACTAGTCACGCAAGTAGCAAAGATTCGTTGATCGTAAAAAGCCACAATGAGAGCCACAGAGGAAAATCCATAGGGAAAAGCCCAAAAATTTGGATGGTGATTGGGAAATAACAGATCAGGTGCATAAGATGACTGTCCTTGCTTAAAGAGGAGGGGCCATTTGAACACATTTTACTGCATGCCAGGTAACAAAAGCCAGTAAGTATGTGTACCTAAAATATATATATATATATATATAAATACGGCTGTATTGGCATCTTCTTGCTTTACAGTACTTAACCTTACAGTGCTTGTATTTTGCTCTTTTGTATGCAATATCTTGAACAACTAACAAGTCAAGACCTAAAAGCGTTTAGCCTGCAGGACAGTACAACCTCCCCTTACACATTTGCAGCAAAAGTGGGACCTCTAGACCTATTGTACCACCTCCTGCGCCCTGGCTTACCGTGTCATCTGTGGCAGCAGAAACCTTTTGTACATCACCCATCGCTATAGACGTGGGAAACATACAATTCGTGAGTGTTTGCACAAACATTCAGCGCAAAGGAAAATAATACTCAGTGCAGTGGGTTTCCTACTGTCCCTGAATCAGCAAGAAGTGACCTGAGAGTAGAGGGGAAAATCTCCCTTCCTCATCTCCTCCAACGCTCAGCACGAAGCAGCGTGGTGGTGGTACCCAGCCGGAGCAAGAAGAGTTGCTCTGTATGGGTGCTGCATCCACACTGTGGTCGGCGAGGAACTGCGAGGAGACAGATCAGCCTCAATGCAGATGGACTCAGCAAGTGCAAACAGATTTTTAACATGCGTATAAACTAGGGCGCGGGAGGATTTTTTTGACAAGAACAACAACAACAAAAAAAGCGCCAAAGTAACTACCTGCTCCAAAGCCTGAAGGAACTGGAGCTGCTCAGAAAAATTATTATAATTTTGAAGTTGGTGAAATAACATACTTTCCCACTATCATTTTTTTTTTTTTTCAAAATTAAAAAAAAAAAGTATCCCTTTTAGCAGAAACTTCTAAAAAAAAATGCTTAATGCACAGCTGGCACAGAAAATATCACCTCCAACATTTGAAGTCTGCCAAAAGTCTAGGCAGATTCAAGCAGGGAGTTAAAATGCAGAGCGCTGCGCAGCCGTCGCAAGCGCGGAGCCTGTAACTGCTGCAGAGGAGACGCTTCAGAAGTGGGGAGGTAAGAGCAACTGTAAATTTTTGAAGGTGAATTGCTCTCAGCCCCGGTGACCACACAATATCTCTGGCTGCCTAATTTTGATTAGAACTGCGAACGCCTTGATCCTCGTCACTCAGCGTTAGAAACCACCCTGCGGAGGGTTTTCCCGACAGGTGATGGAGAGGGTTGATTAAGGTGCACAAGAAAGCAAAGCCCTCAGGCATGGTGTCGATGGGCTCGGGAGGACAAGGAGCCCAAGGAAAGAAAAGCCTCGGTGCCCCGACACCACAGCAAGAGGCAGGGCAACCCCTCCTGCAACAGCCTGGGCAGAAAGGTCAAAAAAAGTAAAAAATCAAAGGATGATACTTTGGAGATGCTGATTGTGTTGGAGGGAAGGATGCCCCTTCCTTCCTGAAGATCCTGGAGGACCATCTCGTACCCGACCAACGTCCATCTCCTCTTGTGTGACTGATTGATCTTGGTCGGGTTTGGGGAAGGTTTACAGTTCTTTCAGAAGCGATATGCGAGTCATTAAGTTTGCTGTAGTAAGAGAAAACATCAGTTTACTTGGGCACAGTTGTTTTATTGAAATCTGTTGCCAAAGCCAGGATTTCAGGAATCGTGACTCAAGCCTCAGGAAATATTGAAATTAGCTTTAAACTCAGGAGATTTTAACAAAAGTAAGCGACAGAGTTTTGTTTGGGTTTTTTTTGGCTTTCTGGTTTATAAAACCCGAGGTAATTTGAAACCAGGGGACTAACAAGGAACACTTTTTCCTTTTTAACGGAAAACAGAAATTCCCATGGCACCGCTGGGGCTCAGCAAAGAGGGCTTTAAATAGCTGGCGGGTGTGGGTGGCAGTAACATCACAAAATCCAAACCCTGAACTTGTGCACAGTAAAAACTACTTATGCTCCCGTGCCTTTATCCAAACCATGCCAAGCACCAAGGATCACTCTTATTGTCACCGGTACCTTTTGTGACACACGCTGTGGTTCATCGGTGTTGCAGAAGCATCTTGAGGGCTCGGGGCAGACCAGTGGTCCTTTGTGCTTGGTACCCTACGGAAATATTTTCAACAGCAGCAAGCGGGTACACAAACGCTTCAACACTGAAAATAAGTCATGTGGCAATAAGCACATTTTTCTTGTCGTTTAACACAACGTGAAAGTTTTGTGTCAGTTTTCATCCTCCGGATGTGCTCCTAATATCGTCATTGATAGCAGCAGTTAGTATTGTACCATTTTAATAGAAAAAAAAAAAACCAACATTCAACTCCTATTTTGAACTTTTTAATCTTTTCCTGTGTGCCAGAAAGTAGAATAACTAAAGCTTATCTATTTATGCATGTGCCTAAATCTTCAATGCATATATAAATCTAAATCTATTACACTATAACACACCGCTTTAAAAATACGGATACGTTTTAAGAGCCTGCTACACATTTTTATCAAATAGGGGGACTTAATTTTTATTTTTCTTCCACATAAAGCCAGCGAAATCCTGCATGTTAATACTTCAAGAAAATAAACTTGTGTAAAGATTTGCCTATCCAAAGTACAGTATAATTTAAATTTAAATCCCTTAGAAACCCGAAGCACTGTGTTTATAATATGAGAACAGCGGGCAGTCATGCCCTTGACTGGAGGGCATGTCATCTAGTCCTCTCCTTCTCTGCAAAACCATCAGGCTGGCAGTAGTGACAGATGAACAGCTTACCATTAATTTCTCCTCTTTCATGCCTTCAATCCAAATGGTGCATATTCTCCACAGGGAGGCATCAAGGTCTTTGCCTTTATTTCTCTTGCATACTCGTGCTGACTTATAAATCAAGTGCAGATAAGAAGAGAGGGCAAATATCAATCTTTTTTTTTTTTTTTTTTTTTTTTTTTTTTTTT
>NW_020799100.1:21385604-21408448 GCF_003259725.1 Athene cunicularia | reverse complement strand
TAAAAAAAAAAAAAAAAAAAAAGTGAATCTAAGTTGTTATTACTTTATTGAAAAAAAAATGTGGAATATAAAATAGGCAGCACTTTCTTGCTGGAACAGCTCTAATCAGAATGTTGTATTTTTCTAAAACAGGATTTCTTTTGGTGGGCATCTCTCCGCTTTGCCACTGAAGCAATCCAATCCTTCAAAACAGATTGGCTTTTACTATTACTTTGTGGTGTTAATGATCAGCTTCTGTCTCTCTGAAGAAAAAAAAAAAAAAGAAACCTTATTTCCATTTAAAATACAAAGGGCCAGACCTACATCCCATACAGACCAGAATAGCTACATGGGCTGCTGATTGACAGTAGATGGAAAACTGTTTCAAAATGTTTTTTTGTAAGTACAGTGGAGAGAAGTTTACTAGTTTATTAACTATATTTTCATTGAAATTTCTACTGTATTTTTCAAAGTTTAAAGGATTTTTTTTTTTTTCTTTAAACAAAGTTTCACAAAACATTTGCAGTGATTTTGGGGGGTTGTTAGAGACTTCGATACTAATTGTTAACCAACCTGCCAATGCAATGAGGGGGCACGGATCTTCCTTCCCTTGCTCTCATTTTTTTTTTTTTTTAAAGTGCATTACTAGAAAATTTTTCTATTCGGTTACAATAAATTGATCTTGCATTTAAAACATATATTAAATCATTGGTGTGAGTGAGGCAACATTATTACATGTCAGGAAAAAAAATCTATATTATGATAGTTGTTGACAAATGATAATATTATTTTCCGGCTAAGCGTGAGGTGTTAATGCTGCTAAATGGCTGCAAATGTTGACGTTAAAGGCTGCCTGCTGGCCATTTCCAGGTGACATATCTGGGGATTCAGGGCTATTTCATTTTCCAGCCTTTTTTAAGGCTTCAGGCCCCATCCATAAATTACAGCTGATGACAAAAGTGGAAGCTAACAGTGGCAAAATTAGGCCCACAGGCAAAATAATTATATATACAGCCTTTAGCAGTGAGGGAGAAAGCCATCAATCAGCCCCCAATTATTCACTAGTTAATCAGCTCTGCCCTTCCTTTATTGAAGGGTTACAGTGTAATTAAGTTGGCAGCATCCTTTTAATTCATCAAACATACAACACATGGCGGTGTTTGCTGCAATCAGGGGACGGCACCTTTGTGTGCCTGACCCCTAGCACTGCTGTAGGAGAGGAGGAAAAACTTCAGAGGTAAGAGAGACTATTTATGCGCGAGCGGAGCAGCGCGGCGGCACAGAGCAGGGTGGGCAGGGCTCGCACAGCATCCCCGCGTTTCCCAGCCCCGACAAACACGTGCACCACTGGACGCGGAAACCCGGTGGGTGCAGCCGCTCTGGAAAAGCTGCAGTGAATCACGTTATTCCCATATGGCTTAGGGCAGGCGGTTCTAGACCATGGCATTTATGGATTAAAGACAGACACACACACACACACACACACACCACACCCCAAGCCTCTTCCCAGCAACCCCTCACCGATAACGGAGCAGCGGCAGAGCTGAGCATCCCTCTGGGGGTCCCAGATTGATGGTGGGCCACAGCGGACAGGCTGGGCACTCCCTGGCCAGCAGAACAAACACAGCCCGTATCTACATTTCTCCAAGGAATGATGTTGTGGAAACCAAGTTTAAGGAAACAACAAAAGCAGATGTTTAAAAGCAATACGTAGCTTTGTGTCCTCCCTCAGGTTAACGTCATGAGGGGTTTACGTTATACGGCAGATTAGTCCCTTCAGTGGTTTTTGCAACGAAGTATTCGGACATCAATTTTCATCTTGCCAGTACTGGAAATGACTCAAGATATTGCCCTCTTCTATCCATACTAAATTTTAACCTGTGAATACATGCAATGGCTTCTCTGTCTCATTTCTATTTCTTTATGGACCCCAGAAACACTAAATATAGTACATGCCTTTTCCCCCCTATGTTTACCTGATCATAACTGTTCCCCTGCCACATATACTTCCCACTCACGACATCCTTAGAGATGCTGAACGTCCTAAGTGTCCTTCCTACCTTGCAGAACACATACAGAATTATTTATTCATAAACAAGCTCTGTGTTTCTAACCTGCTTGTAATAATGAGGCTTTATACAATCATTGGCTATACCGCACGATGCAGGCAAACAAACCCAAACCTCTCAACATCTGAATGCGCTGGGAATCTCAACGTTCAGAAGCGTTGGCGCTTTTTTGACAAAAATCTTAATTGCTCTGAAATGAAAAGTCAAAGAGCATTATCCTGCTGGACAATTTTTAACAGTTCTTTTACCTCATTCACTCCGATTAAAGACATCGGGAAGTTTCTCACTATATACCAAAATACCTTTCCTAAAGATACAAAAAATTATCTTCTGTTATATTTTGGTTGTTTTCTGTTTTATTTTGGTCTGGGTTTTGGGGAGGAGGGGGTCACACCCCACAAGAATCACATGTCCATCCACAAACCTCCCAGACACCAAGAGTACGGCCCAATCCCGTCCGGACCTTACCCTACTCATTTACACATTATCCGAAGCTTCACCAAAGACTTATGATGATGGGTAAACATGAAAGTCAGACATCCTTTGTGTTGATCTCCCTTTCAGCAATTTTACCCCACCAGACATCCTACATTATGGTAAGTTTGCAGTGTTCCACGTTCTCTGGAATTGGGAGCTCAGACCAGGAGAGGAAAGACCGACAGTGGAAACATTGGCTTTCCTAGACAGGAACTGTTATCGTCTGAGTTAGCAATATGGGTTCCATCAAGAGCTAAGCGAACCTGATATTCTTAATCTTTGGCTTTTTTGACCGCCAAATACCAAATTGTAGGACATGCTGCCATCTTAACCTAGGAGCCATCTTGGTTTGCCAGATTCCATGGAAGGGGACCCTCTCGCCAACAGGCCCTCGCAGAGATTTCCGATGCCAACCTGCTCTGCCATGATCCATTTCCCTAACAGTACTGGAGGCTAAAACGAGCACCAAATATCAATAAGAGCTACCAAAGAATCTACCCCAGCGAAGAAATTTGCATTAAGCAAAGGTCATATTCTTGCCAACAAAACACTAATATTTAACTATTTGTCTGTCTCCTGGTTGTACAGACACATCTTTTTACTCTTTGGGGGGTTTTCATTCCAGAAACTCGGGCTGCACATTTTAGATCCTGCAGTATCAGTGTCATCTTTTCCCAAAGAGAAAGCATGCCATATTGCAGTCAACCTAAGTCATAACTCAAGACAACACAATCATGTCATAATATAATTTTATACAATGAGACTGTATCTGTTGTTATTGAGGGTCATTGAATTCCGTCTGTCAGTGTTATGCTATTGAATAGGTTCAAGTAATAGTTTGTACTGATTATCAGAAAGTATGTTTAAAAACTGTCACTGTGTTTATATCCTTCAGGGTTGCATTTGAATTATGCAGATAAACAGGATCAAACAGTGTAATGTAGTGAAGTACAATTTAAAAAAAAAAAAAAAAAAAAAAAAAAAAAAAAAAAAAAAAGATTATGTACAAGCTGGCTCTGTTTGAAATATAAAAGACTGGATATATAAAGCACATTTAGATTTCTTGATGTTAAGCATACAGTGTGCTCCCCGATGAAAAACAATGACCAAAAAAGAACAACCTCATTATCCATTCTGAAAAGTTATAACGTCAGCAAGAACAATTTTGTAGAGGTGGATTAATCTGACTTTTAAAAATAATCAAAAATTATTCAGACCCATCAAGGTCAACATGGTCAAGGAAAACATTTTTTGTGGACAAAAATTCATGCCAGGGCAAACTGCTATGCGTAATTTTTAATTATGCAATAAAAAGTTTCCTAACAGTGAGTAAGAATGCAAACCACATCATAATTTTTCCTAACTACCTAATTTTTCCATTTTAATATACAATTTAAAATTCATTGCATCTTGGTTAATTAAATAAATTATCCATTTGGAAAAAAAAAAAAAAGACAATTCACTGTGCCTACTGGAGCTGAACACAGCAACTCCGGTTGCAATTGTATATTTTGTTTAATTTGAGTAACGTTTTGTTTTCGTATATTTTCTGTTAAGACTATTTTAGTCGTGTTCCTATGAATGTGTTCACTTTTTCACGGGCAATCTTTAAGTAACAAGATAATGAACACTACGGAAACACATATTATGTGCAAATTTATTCTCTTGGCTGTTTGGCTTAGATAATATACTGAAGTATAGCCAGAAAAAGCACTAGCACTCCCACTAGGCTTTCTGTTAAGACACTGCACTTTGGTTAAGCACGCAATTTTTCTGTTGCTGGTAAGAGATATCACCATCTTGTTCAGCGGAATTTCAAAGAGTCTTTTCTAATTGCTGTTTTTCCAGTGAGAACTGTTTCCCTAAGAATAAAGCAAAGCTATGCACTACGTTGCTCAGAGAAATTTGAAGGGAAAAAAAAAAAATAATTCAGTCATCTTCAGGTTTTATATAATCAAGAATAGATCTTATTTAGGGTACACAATCATAGTCTCTGGATATTCACATTTACTTATGCAGAACGAATTCAAGAGAACTAATAGTTCCCAAGATAACTCTGAATCTAAATACATTTTCTCTAGTAGAGATACTGAGAATTGAGTGGATTTAGAGGGCAAGATGCCTTGAAGCATCCTGGTAATACTTAGGTGACTGCTCTTTCCTCCTTGCAAAACCACATTTCAGCTATCTATGAATAGTCTAGAAAAGAGATTATTCGGAATAGTTATGAAAACAATTGATCAGTCTGGAAATTGGATAACTGGAACAACTCCTGAACAGTCACAGAACCAAAATGCATGCTTTTGTGTGGTCTTAAATAAAAACTGCATTATACCTGACTTGCTAAGCATGCAACTTGAAATATTGGAGGAAAAGAAACTTCCTCATAGACAATTCCAAAAGAGGAAAAACAAACTTAGACGAAGATGAGAATTATTTGCTTTGATTCCCACACACGGTGAGAGGCGATCCTCACAGCATGTACTTTTTTTATTATTATTATTTTTACACAACAATATATTCCTACTTGTTGATCCCCTGGCAAAAAATATCACCTTTATGTGATTGTTTCCAAAAAAAATAGAATCGAGGAAATGTATTTGTTAAGAGAGTAAGAGGTACAAAAACTGTATGGAAGAGGTATCTAAATGGCCCAAAGTTACATCACACCAACTAATTCATCCCAGCATCGCATGATTCGTACCCGAGAACGACAGACATAAGCATAATAGGATTTTACGATGAAAGGAGGTGGCAAAATTTGCATTGTCTTCATATAAACTCGAAGGGGAATATTAAGCTGAAAAACTACATTACATATATAAGATGGCTGCATGGCTCTTAAGAGAGGATTTCTCTTTGCATTTGCACAGCACGAATGCGTTTCAGCCTAACACATTACGTTCATTTGTTTTGTTGACTCCAGCTAATGGGATGAAGATAAAGTGACTTCCAGGCAGAAAACCTTGTTAATCAAAACCAATTTGGGCCACTTGTACATGTTGTTCTGACTTTCTGAGTTGGAACTTCCATTTTTCACAAGAAATGAACCTTCACGCAACAAAAAATTTACCACTGATTGCGTTTCATTTTTGGACGGCTACTCATAGACTTAGTATGTTAATGTTTTTATCCGAGATATCACCTATAGACAGATTTTTTCCTCCCTAAAATGAAAGCTCCTTATCTTTGGGAAAGACTTTTTTCTATTTTAAAGGCTATTTCCAAGGTGCAGTTATAAATTGAGTCACTACTTGATGTATTTTGCAGAAATTTGTGTGACTTGATTGACTACTGGAAGCCAGTCTCACATCTTGGAGAGAAGAAAACTTGAGCAAAATTACCTAAAACTGTCCTTAAAGAAGAATAATTTTGCATGCTGTAAATGCTTATGGTACCTTAATGATTAGTAGCTTGACAGTTTTAATATATTATCATAAGGGACAAAGGGGAGGACTGTGCCACCACCAAGACAAGGCATGAGAATGGAGTAGGTGGCCAAAAAGCATTGTCATTTTTTTCCACAAATGATTGTGTGCTGCAATAAAAGACACTCGGGAGGAGAGACTGCTAATATTAAGAAACCAAGCAACAATAACTAATGAAGCATTCTGATGTTGGTGAGTGAGAAGTAAATTTAAATTTACCAGGGATATTTATTGAAAGTAAGAGCAGAAAGGTGTTGAAAGCAGTACCTTGCATTTGTGTAAAATGCATAAATTAATGAATTTTTCATGGAAGCCCCTTTTTTAAAATTCTGATTAATAAATCTTCTCTTACCGTTACAGCCTGAACAAAGACATTAAGAACCGGGTCATATTTCCTCCTTTACCTGTTTACATCATCTCCCGCTTTGCTCTTATGCTGTATTTATATTTAATTACAAGGTCAGAGTTAACACCTTAACACTCTATCTGGTTGACTGCTAACTCTTCACTCACGTTTAAGCAACATTTTCCCTGGAATGATGCACCTGTTAATATGTTGGTATTAAGGCCAGCATCCTTTGAACAGACTATTAAACGCCCCCATCTCTGAAGCTCATATTTTGCACGTGGTGTTGCTAAGCTCAAGCAGCACACCTTTTTTTTTTTTTTTTTTTTTTTTTTTTTTTTTTTTTTGTAGCTTTAGACAAGTGTAGCAGTTTCAATTCTCTCTTCCATTTCTACAGCTGGCAACAGGAGTCCTCACACCATGTAGTATTTTGGGTGGTATATGCCCGATTTTAGCTGCAGTCCTGCGCCCCAGTCCCGCCACCGCTGTGGCAGCGGCCACACGTGGCTCAGCCCAGCCAGCAAAGAGGTATCATGTCCTGAGGTGTGATTACGGGGAGATGGTGTCCCCATCCAATGTCGGGGAGGTTTCGATCTGATCCCAAGAGCGAGATTAAGACACAAACAAGGTCAAATGCCGTACACCCAAAATAGGTTTTTTAGTATTAAAAAAGTGAAGAGGGGGAGCGATAGGACAGAATAGAAGGAAAACCCAGAAAAGTTAAAGCAAGGATGCGGGATGGGGCTGCAAGAATAGTCACCACCACGAATCCAGCGGCGTCCCGTTGGTCCTCAGATTCAGTTCTTCGGTGGTGGGTGCACACAGATCAGGCTTTGATGGTAGATGCACCAAGAGCAAGATTTTCTGCTGCCTTTTTAAGTTCCTTGTACCAGCTGATCAGCATATCTGCTCGCCTTTAATTTTTTTCCTCTGGTCCAACGGGTTTTGTTGCATCCGGTGTCAAGGGCAGGAACGTTTGCCTCTTATCAGTTCATCAGCAACGCAGGCATGGGGTCTGGCCTCCACAGTAGAGCCACAAAGGGCTCCAGGACGGGGCCAGCTCAGCCCATGTCTGCCCCTGTGAGGCTTGTGTAAAGAGTCCGGGCGGTGCAACCGCCAAGAAGTGGAGAGTGCGTCCTTCAACACACCCCGCTCCTCTGGGCAGCGTCCCCCAGAGCAGTTCACAGGCCGCAGCAGCTTCTCTTGGAGGTTTGCGCAGACACAACAAGCTTTGAGACAGCCACAGGACATTTCATTCTCTCACAGATGGGCACCACCTTGGCACTGGGCTCGGGCTGGCTCCCGAGCCAAAGCAGCGTGCTGCACACCTCCTTGGCAGTGCCTCCATGGTGGCTGTCGGCATGGAGCGGTGCTTGGCCAAGGCCACCCCGGAGGTTGCAAGGGACGAGCAGACTCAAGGCTCCAAAAGGAAAATCAGGAGAACAGGAGGTGTTAACAGGTCAACAGAAGATGCTCCAAAGCACCAGTCACTGAATAGCCCTGCAGCAGACGCACGCACCACCTACTGCATCTGACGACTTTTGGGTCTGGTGTTGTTTTGCTGTTTTTAAGCAAGAGCACAGCACAGTTTGTGGTTTGCTGTCCAGCAGGAGCTCACACCACTGCATTTACTGCTTACAGTAGCCCAACACACTAAATCTCTACCCTCTTTTACACGCCAATGCCTGTATTTGCCTTAATTTCTCTTTGTCCTTGTTCTTGGGAATGAGAGAGGCTGCGTTAAGGCAGGCCAGTGTACAGCAGTAGCAGATTTAACAGAGCCTGCCTGTGCCCTCTTTTCTTTGCAAATTCAGACAAACCAATTGTCAGATTGTCCATGTTCATCTAAACATGTGTGAAACTCTGTTTAGTCTGGGGATTTAGATCTCCATCTGTTTATGCTTCTTTTATACTGGGTTAAAATCTCCGAGCAAAACTAAAAAGCTGCTTGAAGAGGGAGTAAAGTAAGCCCACAGAAAGTTTTGCAGAGTTTCAAATGAATTATTAAATCACTTTCTGGAGTCCGCAGAAAGAAACCTAAAACTGCCCTTGGGATTTCAAACTCCAGTGAACTTGGTCAGTGCTCTGCATCCTTAAGAAGTCTTCTAATCAGACCAAGGGCCTTCTTTGTGGACATTTTTTTTTTTTTTTGCACCACTCCAGTAAACGCATCTCTTTTTATCCCACTTACTTTTGTTTGCATGGTCCATGTATTTCTTTATCTGTGTTTTCAAATGCTGTTAAACTCCCCTCAGTATTTCTGAAGAAAGTCTGAAACTCAGTAACTCGGTATTCCCGAGGCAACCTGCAATAACAACCAGCTCAGGTTTGTAAAGGATACTTGGTCAGGAAAGGGATTTCATTTCTAGTGGGCAATTGCAAACAACAAGGGAAATATTATTTTTTTAAATTAAGATAAATACCTTAATGGTGTACTATTAAAATAATGTGCACAGCTTACACAGACAAAAAAAAAAAAAAAAAAAAGACCACTATCAAGTTTTCTCTCTTTAGGGATACGCTCTTGTTACCAGTACGGGAACATTAATCACACTGAGACTGCCCATTGGAGTCACACTTAAAAACCAGTCCCTTTGTCCCCATCTATGTGGAAGCCCCTCTTCATCATGCCCACCCTCACCCCACCTCCCAGCCCCTCTCCGATGGCCACTTCATTGTGGGGATACAAGGAGCAAGACGCAGCTTCTCCTTCTCTCCTTAGCCCTGGTAATTTAGGGGTTGTATCATCCCCAAATCACCGCACACATCTGTAAATGCCATGCACGCACCGTGCCTGAGCAGGCTGCCTCCTGCACACACCGCTGCCCTGCCCAGCACAGGGACTAGTGCACAAGCTTCGCTAGAATAAGTACACAGCTAATAATGGTACAGGGTTGGACTGGCTGGAGGAAAAAAAAAAAAAGAGAGAAAACCCCAAAGAATTGCATTTCTGCAAGGAGCCGGTGTGGATGAGAGCGCAGCAAGAACAGGCACAGGTTTGTGGGTCAGTATGTTGGGACAAAACTGCTGTTTTGTAAAAAGGTAAAGCCTGTCATACACCTGGCATGCTTCTCCTTTAGCAGACGGGCCTTGGATATAAAAGAAAATAAATAACCAACACTGAAAGCTACAGCCCTGTCCTCTATTCTGCAGGTCACATTACTTATATACACTAAGTAAGGCAATGAGAAAATAATGACATGCAATAGAGTTAAAAGTGAATGCCTTCATCCTTTTGTTGTTTATCAGTTAACAAAATGACATTATAGAGATGCTTTATGTATTTATTGAAAGGGGAGAAACATCTATCAAAGCTCATTTTAGCTATTGTTACTGCCATCAGACTTGTTCTCTTCTGCCATGAGCTGGAACAGGACTGTCAGCAAGAGATGACTGATACAGGCAAATGATTTTGCATCGTTTGAGATACATACAGAAATATAATCATACCCAAGGTCAAACATTAGAAAAAGGTTGGGCATTTGGGGCAATGAAAGCAATGCTGTCAGATATTGAAATCTCAGCAGGAGATTCAGCTCCATTAAAACTGAATACACAATTACTTTCAGCTTGCTACTTTCCATGCATGTATAACTAGTTTGTTCATCTTGGTGCCCCCTGTGTTAGTCAGAAAAGGTAAGATTTGAATATTTTGAGGAACGGGCACGATGCTCCTTTCACGGAAGTCTACATAAGCGATAAAATGACTATATAATGTATATGCAACTGGTGAATCACTTCAGCAATTAATCAGCCTTGAAGAAGCAGACCTGAGAGATAGAACTGGCTCTGCCCAGGCACCTTTAAATTCTCCACAAGTATTTGGCTGACTTTACGTGAGTGGCCTTCCAGAAGATGCTTCTTTGGTGACCAGAAAAAAATAGAAACACTCAGCACGCCTGTTAAGCAGAGCCATTGGGGTAGCATGATGAAGAAACAGAACCAAAGGAAAAAAAAAAAAAACAACAACAAACCCTAGGACAGAAACTAATGACACACCGTTTGGTAGACGAGTTGTAAGTGGATATTAAAATGGCAAAGGAGAAATATGATGGGAAGGGCTTGTCTCGGAAGGAGGATTGCGCAGGGAGAGTGGAGAAAAACTGCTGGAGTTACTGGTGCGCTCCAATTCGGGGATTTCCAAAAGCTTCAGCAGTTATCTGTGAATTGTACAGTGATGAGATAAACTCCACGTGCACTTGGCAACTTGTGCCACACTCTGCCTGGTAACTCATCTCTGATGAGACACCTCTGATCTTACAGACACCTGACTGGCTTCAGACAACAAATATTTATGAAAAAAAATAACATCCTCTTAAGGGATGTTTCCTCCAAATCTGTGCTTTTTAATCCAAGAGAGCACACTAGCTCATGTCACCACTCAGGCATTTCAGACTCTGAGCTCAGTGACAGTCCAGTATTTTGTGATCTCAGGATCAGGTTAAATAGATAAACCTTCTGATCTTGCCTGAAAAACGAAATAATTCTTGTTATATCAGGGATTTTTCTCATTTTTATACGCTTTTTTTGTTTCTGAGATTTCTACACTGGAACTCAAAAAGTAACCTAATGTTAAAGTTCCATATTTTAAAGAAAAAAAAAACCCAATACCTAAATAATTTTCAACTTACATTTCCGCTTTCTTAACGTTAACAAACTGCATGTGAGTTTGAATTATGTGGGTTTGAAGTCTCTTGTATTGATTGTAGCTACGACAAATCTTCAGTTTCTCATAAACTCACTTTACATCACCGTATCTTGATCCACCATTTACAGTAACAAGTATCCATGTGATGTGTGATGCCAGGAACATACGAATAATTGCACTTACCATGTGCTTTTGACATACTGCCATGCAGAGTTCAGGCAAATTATTTTCTAACAGTACTCCCAAATTTTCTAATTCACACAGAATTTTTCAAGAAGCAAACATTATTAATAAATAATACAGATTAATATTAAATAGTTTTATTATTTATTGAAGTTACTATAAATTAAAAATATCCATATCGTGCACCTCAACTATTTCGGTATCTCATTTCCATTCACAGCTGCAAATACCAAAGACATGTTGGGAGCATCATTTCCCTTTCCCTGCTAAAGCATTTGTTCTCCACCTGCAAAGAGGACAGGCAGTACGCTAAAATAAATAAATAAATAAATAAATAAATTACATTTTGAATTTGGGATAAATGGGGAGCACTGTTTCATTTTTACAGGTTTCTCCCCACGGTGATTTTTACCACCTCTCAGTTACGGAGTGCCGGGACCCACAGCCCTCCTGCAGCCAGATTTGTAACAAGTCCCTCATCCACTCTTAAATTCTCCAGCCACTTCACGTGGGGTTCTTCTACTCGTGGATCCTAAACCATAAGTAGCACCAAAAAAAAGATGGTAGAAGGCTCTTTGAAGTGACCTGTGTCATTGTTTTCCTGTGCAAACAACATCACCCTCCCTTGCCCACGTATCTCACTAAATATGCTTGCAGCAAAAATTCCACCAGCTGTAGGAACGTGGCGTGCCACTTACTGGAATTAAAGATGTGCCAGGGCAGCGCCGACAGGCGGGTGATGTTCTCCATACCAGAAGCCACCGCACGATGTGTTACAACGATGTGAAGATCCTGTGCGCACCCAAGCATCTGGCTTTCTAAGGTGGTTGGTGTAACGCGAGTTGTTTTACCTCCCTGCAGCCCTTGTCTCCTACGCCCCTAACCACCCTCCTCCCAGGTATCTAAAGCAGACCAGAACCCCCACTGTTTCCTCATAAAATTAAAAGCTACTCCTTTTCACATCAGCCTCCTCCAGGGACCATCTCTGGGGTCACACCCCCCCCAGATGTCACCTTTCTCAGGTGCCAGCCTGCATCATTCTGCCTGGGGGCCACGGTGTGAAGACTGAACTTCCCTTGCAGTCCCCTGCAAACAACCCTCCTCACGCCAACCCAGTATTTCTCCTTGCAGTATCTTACCAGATGACAAGAACAACCATAATTTATAGTTCTGCTCCTTTAAAGGCAAAAAAATATATTTTTGAGAAACATCTCCCAAATTAACAAACCGGTTTGGCCATGTTACCCAGCAGCAACATGATACTGGTAGACAATCACCTTTCTTAGTCCCAGGCAGCATCTCCAGCCACGTCTCCTCAGCCAGTCCACCCCTTCCTTTCTTTGGGAAGACTCCTGAGCCAAAACAAGTCCAATATCTAATTCTTCTAGTTAGCCAAAGCTTGTTGCTTCACAGCAGTCACTCCCTCTCCCCTTCCCTGGGGACTCCAGGGCCTCAAGTTACAGGCATAAATGTGTGCACATGTACGTGTGTGCACACACGTGTGCGCATATACGCGTGAAGGAGAGAGATCACCTAAAGCACCTACCGAGTCGTCTTTTTCTAATTTTAATTTTATTTTTTACTGCTCCACATGTCCATGGTGCCTAACACATCTCAACGGTCTTTGAAGTTCCCATGCTTTCAAGGTCTCACATCTGTCACGCTATCAGTACCCTGCTACAGATGAAAAGAATATAATTATGGATTTAGTGTAATCATTGATTTCTGGGCTCCAAACCATTCAAAGAAAGGTCACAAGTCCACATGGCTGCCCCTCAGGAAAACGATTCGCATCTGACTATTTTATTTAGCCGAAGACACCCCCAATTAAATGCAGAGACTCTTCTCTTCGGGCTCTGCACCTGAGGCAACTTGAAGACAACAGATCCATCTTCCCCATGCCAACTGTGCCTTATTTGCACCAAGCTGACACTGCTCCCACCTGTTACAGGCAGTAGCAGTGACTTTTTGCTCACTAGCCCCCTTTCATTTGCGAGGCAGCATCTCCCTTTGGAGAACTGCCACGGTAAGACGTGGAGGACGTGCATCTGAGGAGCTGCACTTTTGGGAAGGTGGCAGGGTGCCAGAAGATTGTGCCTGAAGCAGGGGAGCTGCTGTCAACCCTTCAAACATTTAACTTACTGCAGTTCTCGGAGATCCGCAGTGCAGATGTAAAGACATAATTTTGCCCACAGTGTTTGGATTAGCAGTAAATCTACTAATCCAACACAATATCCAAGGGGGCATGGCTAGATCTATGGGTTCATAAATTCACACCACTCCTTTTATTATTCTGGGCCCCAGATGGTTTCGAATGGGCACGGGCATAATGAGATCTTGGAAGACATTATTATATTCTTAGGTCAAAATTCTCAGTCCAATCTCTTTTATCAGGCTCAGAGCCTTTGTGTCCCTGAAGTGCTAATACTTTATGCTGATTGACTATGCAGGCTTCGGTGGGAGTTCACATTATTTTTGATACAATTATTATTGACAGCAAAAACTCCACTAAAAAAAAAAAAAAAAAAAAAAGAGAATCCCATTTTATATTACTTATGGCATCACACTGTCTGGAAAATACAATGCCTGAGACCTTCATTATAGTTATGTTTTCATAACAAAACAGATGAGAGGGGAAAAAGAGGGCAGGATAAAAGTATTATTTTAGTAACGGGAAGACAAAGTATGAGCTTGATCATAAAGATTAGTGAGCTTTATTTTTTTTTTTTTTTTTTTTTTAAATAAATGGTTCTTTGAACCTGGCAGTTGTAAGGAAGTGAAACAGAACAAACTTTGAAAAGTGTGCTTGTCTGAGTCTCCTTACACCATATCTGGCTGAGAGTACAGGTGGCCAAGCACAGAAAGTTCCTGCCAATTTCTAAAGTTACACTTTTATCCACTAAACAAGCATCCTGATCCGGGTTACCAAACAGGGCACTCAACAGGAGCCTCAAAGTGCACATATTAAATATCACTTATTCCACAGCCTGGGCCATCCAGCTTAGTAAAGCTTGATCTAATACTATTTCACCCTTTTCCTGTGCTCGCTGGATTTTGGGTAATGGACCTTCCCAGGAGACTACTCTCAGAAAGTATCTTCTTGTAGAAGAGTTGATGCACATGCTTCTATTTTAAAAAGCACATGTTCAGCAAAAAAAAAAAAAAAAAAAAAAAAAAGGGATTCTGCTGGAAGGACTTATGTCAAAGTGCAAAAGGTTTTATACACAATGAATAGATTTTTTTTTTTCCCCCCCCTCTTGAGGGCCAAAGAGGAGACACTAAAATGAAATCTTTCTGCCACAAAAGCAGTTGCTGTTTTACACACAGAGAATCTACAAGGCGGCTTGTTATGAATTCTCCATCTTTGTATTTATTTTGGATTAGACTGATTTAATCTAAGAGTCACATCAAGAAAGCCAGACCTTGTCTTTAATGAGAAACTTAATATGTATTCACAGTAAACACTTTAAATGTCAAAGTTTAATGGACAGTATTCAAAGGCCATTATTATAGTAACTATGCTTTTATATCAGCATGGCTGATGAGAAGTAATTCTTTTAAAGGCGCTCTTCAAAAAAATCAATATAAACGTTAAATAATAATAATAAAAGTCCCTACAGTGCATCTTAATAGAGCGGAAGGACAGCAACAAAAATGTACATAACCAGTAGATCCAAAAATCAAGCCTTGGCAATGACTAGCAACATGAAAAGAAGTAGGAATTGTATGAACACAGTGCCAGGTACCAGCGAGTGCTATGAACAGAACAAATTTGTATTCAAGCCTTTTCGTCCCCTGAGCTTGTTTCTAAACCCACATCAGCATCAGCCTCCCTGAGCTCGGCGGTTCCCTGCTCTGTATGATTTTCCTTCAGGTCTTTCTCACCCAGAGACATCAACCACATTCGTACGGTATATAGACATATCCATTCCCTAGGAGTAATTTCTTAGTGCATAACTCAAAAATTTTGCATATCAAAACTTAACAGAGGAACCTTATTCTTTGTATAAAAACTGCTAGAGTCTCCCATCTTATTAACAGGAGCCTCTACCCTGGGTCTTCCAACATGCTTTTTCCAGGTCACTTGCCCAGGACTGGGGGGCAAAGCACAGTGCAGGAGGGTGCTGGTATGGAGAGATTGACCCAGCAGGCATGCAAGAGTTCTGGGATTATTTTTGCTTGAGCTCTGACTAGATTGCACCAACTAAAACCAGTATTTCAATCTTTATTCTTTTTTTCTTCTCCACCAACTCTGTTCTCATCCATCCTCTGTCCAAACACGTAAAAAGCATCCCACATTTCCATACACACTTTATGTCCATTATATCACAGTCTGTTTGCAGATCAGTGGTGGACACCAGCATTTAAGGTATTTAAAGAATGCACATGTAGTGGCTTCATAAAAATCCTTACACGTATTCCAGCATGATTATTATTCACTGAAACAGAAGGTGGAAAAATGCTGGTGTGCCCGAGTGAAGATCCATCTTGGTCTGGAAGGAACTGCTTCATACATTAGTCACAAAATCAAAGGCTGTGACATCATGATGTTTATCAGAAAGAAGAAAGCCTGTTCAAGCAGGCTCGATTTTTATTTGCAGTCATGGATATGTCTACCAATTTATAGATAATTTTATTTAATTGCATTTAGAATCAATTAAAACACTTCACTTACATGGAATGATGCAGCAACTGAAAGCTACTGTTTACTCATTCCCTACACTGAGAAACTTTCCCTTTGGCAGCAGGGTTGAACTTTAAAAGGAAATGATAATCATTACATTCATGCATACTCAGAAAGACACCAAAATAATTCCTTTTCAAACAGATTCAGAGAGATCAAAAACTTGTTTATATGGATTCGGTCTCAGTAACCAACTACCACAATGACATGCTACTTTATCTGGACATGTGGAAGCCACAGAAATGGGGAAAAGATGGTAATTTCTTTATGCAAGTGTTGTTACAGTATGGAGGCACTTGAGGAAAATGAGTAATTAATGCATATTCATTTAGTTTGCTGACTAAACTTTGTGTATTTTCTATTCCATTTTGGTTACATCTCTGCTCCAGTCCCTGTTGCCTGCGGTTAACCAGGGAGAATACACCACAGCTAACCTGCAACCATGGAATTTCCAGAATCACCCTCTCAGAGAACAGCGAATGGTACAAATGTTAATTCATTCTGACTTATTTTGCTCCGTAGTATACACCTCTCATTTTGTTGCCAGCTGAGAATAAAAGGATCTAGTTCTTTGGGAATGAATAGTGACAGCAGTGGAGTAGCATGAAATGGTTGTTGTATATGCAGGACCTGGTTCTCTGCTCGCTAATTCCACTGCAAATACTCAGAGTCTGCACTGACACAAGTGTGTCTTCCTAGGAATTGGTGAGGTCCACACACTGCACGTGTAAATGAAGAAAGCATCAGCCCTAGAAGTCTGCTACTGACACCCTCCAGCCATAGCAGCCACCCAAAGGGGTGCAGCACCGATTATCTCTTGGGTACATGCTCAATCTCTTGACTCAAATTCTTCAGATAACAGAAGAAATGAAAAAAAAAACTTACAGCAGAAATGAACAAACTTTTCATCTGAAGTATGCCGGCTAGTTTAAAAAACAAAAAGGATAACAGTTCTTCAGTGAGACACGTTTTTGCCACCTTGTGTTTGCAGAATCCTTGGATCTTCCTACAAAGCACTCACCAGGCAAAGACCAATAACAACTCAGAAACAGTCAGGATTGGCCTCCCAGAAGTTATTACCCTCCTCTTTGCAAAGAACTATGTGGCTACCGTGACAGAAGTTTTAAAAAAGCATTGATTGATCACAAACGAGAAATTTGTGAAAGCCACAAAAAAATGTAAAACTAAACAAAAATTTTCTTTACTGCGTTTTAGTATTTGGATTCAAATAGAGAGTGTACTTGATGAAACAGCATATGTGAAGATGCTAAGAAGAGCTGCAGTAGCATCCTCAGTGTGAAATAGTACATTAAGAACATACAAGCAAAAAATTTCCAAATAACCTTAAAATATTTGTCAGCAGTTGTTTTCTCAAAATGCAAATTTACAGTTTTTGACTATATTTGCCTGAATTCAAATTTAAGAAAAAAGTCCAGAAATTATTGTCCCTCGCTCTCCATTTTTTTTTTTTTATTTTTTTTTTTTTCTCCCAGCAAGAGCTTGCTGCTCTTCGGATTTCTCGGAGCCCCGGGAACACATCAGAAGCCTGAACAGTCCTCAGACGTGTGCGGGATCAGCCAGATGGGGTGTCCCTCAAGTCAAAACTGGGAAGGGGGAGGCCAGCCCCTTTGCTTGCACCCACTTGCCGGGCTATTTGAATTGCCGAGGATCAGCTCCTCGGTTTAATGATGTTATCGTATTATAAGTTTAGATCCACGCCTGCTGTGTCTGCTTTCTGAGGAGTCAGAAACGAAAGCAACAGGAATCTGTTTTTCTTGTATTTAATATGTTAGGTCACGTCCTTTGTTCAGTTTTAGATCACAAAGATTACAGAATTATCTCTCTCTCCAAAACTTTGAATCATTTTCTCACATGTGATACTTTTAAAATTGCTTTCTGGCCTCTTTTCAAATGGTGGTTGCTGAATGATATACACTGAATACTAAATAAAGTGAAACTTTAAATATCCTGTGCTCCGTGCTTGCACCATTCAGCCCTGGAATGTGCTAATTCTACACGTTCAGAAGACAAAAAAAAAAAAAATTCCTTTTAATTAGTAGGTGAGTATATAAATTCCATGCTATTGCAACCTTTGAAAAGCTGCGGATGTGCAAGAAGGAACTTGACTGGGTGCTCCTAACAGTATGAAAAGAAAAGTATCACATAAACAGAAGGTGTGATAAAGGGTAGCACAAGAAATTGGCTCATTTCTGTTTCCAGGATCTATTGTTATGTGGCACGAGAAGCGGATGGAAACCCATCAACCCACAGGCTAGGACTGTGAAAAGCTGACTGGTGCAGCTTCAAGCAAAGGAATGAGTGAGTGGTGCCTAGCACAGTGTCCAAAAGGAAAGTATTAGAAAACAGAGGTATTTTCCAGTAAAGAAGACGACTACAACAATCGATAACAGAGATCAATTTGAATCTGGATTTTCTAATGAGAATTGCCATTCTGTCCACGGCACTGAGGATGGGTGAACGTGTGTGACTGTTTTTTTGGGTGGTTGATTTCTTTTTTTTTTTCCCTAGACCCAGAGACAATTGGCATCTTCCTGAAAAAAATAATATTTTTTTCCCATGATTCCACATTTTGGTTTTTCTTGCATTAGTCGCAAATTGCAAAGCAGCTCAAAACACACTTTTCAGCCCAAACAACTGAAAACAATCTAACTCTTTTCAGCAGAGTTTTGGGATGCTCTAATTTAGAGAGATAAGCCATTTCACAGCTAAAGGCCACCAGCACACAGATGTAACAGAGTTCCTGCCCCAGTATTTTGCCTAAGGCACCAAGAAGGCTTTAGGTATCTTCCTCTGGCCAGTTTTCCTCAAAACCCTCAAGCTGCCACGTCTTCAGAACAACTCACATTACCAAAATTGAAGCAAATTCCGATTCTAATGCTAACAGGCTTAGCGCTGATGTTTGTCAGGAGGACATCAAAGAAGTAAAACACTTTTTTATGCACATGGACGTAGGAGAAGATGCATTGCGGAGTACTGCTGCACAGGTGATGCTTGTAGCCAAACCCGTCTATATTACACGGCAATTTAAGTATTTCACCATTTCCATTTCCCTATAAGACACCCAGATCCAAGTTTTCGTAAGACTTAAGTAGATACCAACACCCGACTCCCAAAAGTGAGTTAGCATTCCAGACGTCTAGGATTTGCTGAGACTGGTTCATGTATGGACGGTTCAGCCACGATGGTTATTTTTTTTTCTTCTTTCCCTCCAAAATGAACAGTACAACTTAAAACTTTACAGTGACAAGAACCTGCAACTGTCCCCTGAAACCAAAGACCTAATCACCGAGGTACAGCGATTCATGTGTCTCAATCTATTACTGATGTATTCGTGTATATCTGGCTTGTAAAATTTATTGGGTGGTTAGATTTGATTCATTTGTTTATAAAGAAAGGTAATTTTAACTGGAAAGTTTACTACAGGCACATCGTTGCTTTTTTTTTTTTTTTTTTTTTTTTTTTAAACTTGCTAAAAGACTAAGCATTATCTACTAATAACATGAAGATGTGGAAAAGAAAAGGTCAATTTAATTGGAACTACTATTTCCTGAGGTTTAAAAGGAAAATGTTGAAGCTAAGATGACATTGACAAATTGCTACTATTTATTTAAATTGTGTAATGCAATCTACCAGTAGTTCTATAATCTGCATGTTTGAAGCAGTTGACCCGTCCAACTAATGCAAACAAATTAGCCTCCCGGGTACTGGCTATATCCTATAAGCCATTAAATATCGTAATCTAACATCATTTAATACACAAACTCTCTTAGTTAAAGTGTTATAGCGAATATGTGTTATAAAAATTACAATATGTGGGGTCTAAGCACAGCGGAGCCCAGGTCGGTAAATTTGTCTTTTCTGTCATTCCGGCCAAATGAAAACTCAATGGCAAGGTGGCTTGGATTTCAGAGTGCCTGCCCAGCACACATCCTCGTTGCCGAGCAATTAATTTCCTCTGAAGTCCAGCACAGGTTTAAATCTTTTTAGTTCAACATTCCCTACCGCTCCCATATTGTACAAATTTCATTCCAATAAGTAAATTGGTCTCGTGAAAGCGTTTGCATACTGAATATTTCTAAGAAAATTAAGGCTCTATTATGTGCCTATTATACACAGGCTAGAAACAACTCTGCGTTTCTCACTGATTTATGGAAATGCCAATCCAAAGACATCACAATTCATGCAAATAAACTCACCTGAAGGGAATGGAGCTGTAAAATACGAACAAAACCTGGTGTAATTAGTAAAGCAATAATTCCCACAGGAACCCAGTTGTGGTGTTTTGTGAACAGGGAAAATCGCCTCTTCTCCATTGTGATAAATATACCAATACAAACATATATAACTATTATTTTATCATACTGAGAGGTCTGTTCTGGAATTGATCCCCGAGTAAAGTCCACCTCATGCAGGAGCAAGACCCAAGAGGCAGATCCGAGGGCTGCCATGTCTTGCCCCTGATTTCACTCGCCCTCGGATCAGTCCTTAAAAGATGGGCTAGTCAATAGAGTTTCATAAAAGCAAGGAGATGAAGGCAGCATGGAATGATTAAATCAGGAAAGTAATAGTCCTATAACCAAAGGAAAGTCAATAGGTTATATATCACTGACAGACTATAAAGTCATTACAGGAGCTTATGGGACTGAGTCAGACAATTAATTACTTAAGAATAATCTTTTGTTTGAAGTAAAAAAAAAAATCATATTGATACAAGAAGGGTGATCATTTACACGAACTTTTCTGGAAGATAACTAAGCACCAAAAATAACCCCACAAAACTGAATCCCTTCAAATTACAAAAGCATGTGGAAGAAGCTTTTTCCAAGCTGTTACTAAACTTCCTCCTTATCATTTATCTTTTAGGTGGGAAAAAACGACCTTATAAAGTGACGACCTTTATAAGAACCAAGCTGAATCCCAGTTTTTCACAACGAAAATACATAGGACCAAGTACCACCTATAGAAACTGCAAAAATGGAGGAGGAAAAAAATGGAGATTCTGCAGAAATTTGGGAAATCTTGCTGCCACAGTACAGATTATGAATAGTTTCACATGCCTGGTTGTAAGAAGCACAATAGGTTTGAGGAGCTATCCGAAGACATTCAATTTCAACGAACATAACAGACTGCGAGAGGGAGCTAAGCGAAGCGCTCTGATTCAGAGCATGTGACCTTCCTCAGCAGAGTCATCAACAACTGCACCAGATCTTATATAGAGAGCTAGAGAAAACAGTCCCTTTTATTTTAAATCTCCTTGATCGATAGATTACAAAACCAAAGAGATGCAACCAAATCTGATCATGAGACCTCGATCTCTGCCTCCCGCTGCAGGAGCTGACAAGGTGTAATGATTTTACCCATCAGAGGTGGTTGTTTTTTCACTACAGAAATTATCATGTATTTTTCTTTCTCTGAGGAGTAATTAAGTGACTCATAGATGAGATCTAGAAAATTGATACTTGTCAGAGGTAAAAACAATGATCAGTGGAAGAGGCAGGTTTACCGTATGATTGTGAGTCTTTTTTTTTTTTTTTTTTTTTCCCCCCCATTCCTTGCCAAGTTTGGAACTGTTCTGGTTCTTAACATTCAGTTTATTGTCAGCTGCTAAATATTTTCTCCTGGCTTAAGACCTTTTAAGCTGAAATTACCTTTCAAATCACCTTGCAGTGTAAGGTGATTCTGGTTCAAAAGCATGTGCTCTTTAATATGACCAATACTGGCCGGTTGTTGCATTTTCCCTTTCCATAAAGCATTGCATTACCTTGGACCTGCATTAAACGTACCATGATCTTGAGAAGTCCAAGTTATTTTGCAGGTTAGTTCAACTTAAAGTTAGGATTTACAGAGAAACGTTTACAGAGAAACAAATCCGCATTAATATGAATGATAACGTATGAGGTATTTTAAATGAATAGTAATTAAAATTTAGTAGGATGATAATACGGTAATTAAATATCAATTGTTTGCGCAGGACCACTTATTGAGTTTAATAAGTATGTAAAAGATATTAATCTAGTTGTCATGCAATTACCTCATTGAGGGGGAGTGGGAATATGTGAGTGTGTAGGAAGAACAAATCATGAAATGCAAAATTCAGTTTAAAATCCGCATTAAGGTTATGACAGAACTAAAAAAAAATTATTATTTTTTTTTTTTTTTTTAAAAGTAGCTCTTTCTTTTCTCACCTCAAGCTACCGGGATATTCAGGTGGATAGAGTGGGGTGAGCTGTGGGTATAAAGGGGGCTGTTGTAGCAGAGGACTGATGGGGGGACAGGCACAGGGGTGTCCAGTGGAAACAGAGGCCGACTGCAATAAACCACGGCAAATATAGCGCTCTAAATGTTACATTCGTAAGGAATATCTGGGCATTTCTTGCAAGACCTCCACATAACTAGACAGCAATCACCATATTTAACAAATATTATTTGGCACTCTACAGAACGATTTGCGTTTTTACTTGCCGTGGGCTGCCATCGCATCCAGCGCCCAATACACAAGGAGGAAATCTTGTGTAAATCCCATGGAAATTCCCCATTAATGAAGTTTTCTGCAAGGTTATTGTGATAATTGGACATGTGCCCATCAACTTCACCCCCGCCACAAATAAAAATGGGCACTTTTTGACCATGTGTCATAATTTCAACTCGCCAGGTTTTAAAAAACAGGCGATGGGATGGTCCCCACATTTTTCTTATAAATTATCCATCCTTTCTGCAACAACTTTGGAAGCAGTGCCAATTTTTTTTATAGCTCAGAGCAGTGATAAAATATTAACTGTATCATATTTTTTGTGTTTTTTTTCCATAGCCGTGTATGGAAAAAAGGCAATATTTTCATGTTCCTGTGTTTACATGGGCATTAGAAACAGAGAAGGGTGGTAGGAAACTAGAGTTAGCTTCCCTGCTCACTGAAGGGGATGGAGTTTACCTACATTATTCCCAGCAGGACTTTGACAAGCCTGTTCACACACACACACACACACACACAAAAAAAAAAAAAAAAAAAAAA
>NW_020799100.1:21366068-21385554 GCF_003259725.1 Athene cunicularia | reverse complement strand
AAAAAAAAAAAAAAAAAAAAAAAAAAAAAATCACTAAAAAGAGGCTCCCTCACCTTCCTAAGCAGAACTGTCTTAACATTTAACTAGCCTTTTTATCCAAAATCTTTGCTGCAAAGAAAGATAATTTCTTCTTTTCCTAAGCCCATCAGAGAGAAAGAGATATTGACTTTTCTGCTGAACAAACCCAGCTCATTCAGCCCTGTCTCTGACCTACTGTTTCTGAATCTTTCATCATTTTCGGTCCTCTTCAGAGCTCCAATTCCTGCACAGCATCCTTAAAGAACAGTGTTTAAAAATGGATGCTGCCAAGCCCACAGCAGCACCAAGAGCCTGCCCTGCCCCCAGGCTTCAAAAAAAAAAACCAAAAACAGTAGAGGCATTTTGGAAAAAATGTTTTAAGCACCAACAGAAATTAATAAGAGGAATAGATTTGAAATAAATTACAGGGGATGGTGCTTTTTCCATCACCTCCCAGCATCGCCTTATGATCGCCAGGTTTAGAAGCAAAGGGGAGAGAATGAGGAGCAAAGAAGTAGTTTCTGCTTCCAAATACCAACTATTAGACAACCAAAAGGATTCATATGTAGAGGGAAGGAAAGAAAGGATGAGTGGGGTTAAAATCAGGGTAGGGAAAAGCTCTGCACAGAAAACAGAGTCAAGGCAGCGTAAAGAGCTCCCAGCTCTCGGGCGCTGAGGCTGTTTCAGTGGTGTTACAGCAGGGCAGCTCTGCTGAGCCTCCCAAGGGAGCTTTCTCTCAGCCTGTATTTCTTTCTCCCAACTGTCCCTGCAGCCAGACTTCAGCACATCCACGTTCTGAGCCTCTCCAATTAATTAAAAGCCGAGAATAATTAATGTAGCAACTCTTATTCTGGTTTAAGCCATCAGAGAGAGGGTGGGAGGGATGGCAGGGGTCGGATGCACCTGAAACCAAGTTCTTTTGGTGATACAGAGCTGCTGCAAACCCAATCAAGATCCGAGTCCTAGCAAATTTAACATTACTCTGCATCCCCACAAAACAGTTGCAGGGTACTAGTGAGTCCAACCCACAGAAACAGCAGAGATGGAAACCCTTCTAGCAGAGAAAATACTCCCTAAATACTAGTAGCTTCTGCAGTACCATAGGCTCAAATATGTTGATGGGTCACCTCATTTTTGCAGATCATATCGCTCGATATTGGGAAGACTTGCCGTGCCATATGTGCATCCTTATTCTCTTTCAAAATGATCAGTTGTTGAGAGGGAAAAAAAAAAAAAATAAAAGAGTTGTGTTTGGGAGAGAAAAAGCAATATGCACCAAAGCTCAAAAGCGAGCTTGCGTTTGAAGTGTCACTTTTCGTTTTTATCACCATTTTATCACCACTAAGGGAAAGTGCTCTGCGGCATACAGAGCGCTGCCTTATTCAATAACACGTTAGAAGCAGTCTTTTTAGCGTGGAGATAGAAACAAACAAGGGGAAAGGTAGAGGCAGATGATTAAATGGACTGAAAATCCAGGCTGACACACTAGTACCAGTTGAACAAAACTGAGGTCAGGGGAAAGGTACAAGAGCATCAAACGCAAGCTTAAATTATCCAGCCTAAATTCCCACTTTTTATAATACACCGCTGGCTTATGTCATTGTATCACCTTGATTTCATGTCTGCACGCAGAAGATTGTGGGAACGTTCCCAATTACAGGTCTATAGATTAATATTTCCACAATTGCAGGCTTATTCAATAGTCCGATCAGGCTCTTCCAGCATCATCACCACATCCATGGCTGTATAAAAGCACGTTGTTGACTCAGACCACTGGGCCAATTTTCTGAAACAATTTCTTAGGAGATGTTACGCTCTAATATCTCTAAACCTACTTAAAGATCTTTTTTTTTTTTTTTTTTCATTTGAAGATCACTGACCTGGTGCAAGAAAATATTTTCTCTCCGTAGGAGGCAGACCTCTTCCCTTCCTGTGACTTTCAAACCACCAAAACTTTGAAGAATTACTGTACAGCTTTTCCCACTCTCTAGAGCACCCAGTTCCTTACCCAGGCAGACCCCCTGATGTTTTCAAAATATAAATAAACACTATATACATTAAAATTCTCAATTGACATTTATACCTGTGTGTGTGTGTGTTTTACAGATTTCTCTCCCGGCTCACTAAAAGTATTTATTTTTGCTGACCTCTATAAGCAAGAAACATTAGCTCACGGGATTAAAAGGAAAAATTACTTTCATCCTTGATTCTGCTGTTCCTTTACTATTGTATCTGCGTGAAGTTCTCACTCACTTTGAGCAGACGAAGGCTCATTTCTAGGTTTGTCACAGAATGGCAGAAAGTTGACCTGACTGGTCTGACCTATACTTAGTTGCAGTGCTGCAACTTGGAAAGACAGCATTACGTAGGTATTTTGGGCTCTAGTAGCATAGACCTGGATGATCCAAAATTTTGTGCACCATTGACACCAAATTTGATGCGATGTTTCATTATGATGGGAAAATTAATGACAATCCAACATAACAAGCTATTTTGTCTGTGTCACATACATATGCCGAGAAAGAATGCAAAATGCAAATCCATCAGCCACCAGATGCAAATAGCCAGATCTTTTTTTTTTTTTTTTTTTAATTCTAAAAAACCATCTTACCTCCCACAACAATCTTTCTCAATGTTTCAAAGAAATTTGGGGATAGCTGTAATTAAATAGCCCCAAATCCTCCCATCCACTGTGTGTGCATTGGTGTCAATCTGCAGAGTACAGGCTGCAAACTTTCTATTTCTAAATATAAGTATCTTTACAACTCAATATACACAGGTTAAATAATTTATACCAAAAAAATAATGCTAAAAATATTCTGCTGCAGAGATTGCATTTTCAAATGAGTATTTTCCTTAGGAGATATTATCATATTCAGATGTTTTTCTTGGTCCAAACCTCACCCTTCACCGTAGCATTTTTTCCCATGCTTTGAAATTGTTTACCATGGTAAAACGTTAGGCCGTCAATGAAATAGCTTGAAACGGGAGAGACCTCCATCAAGAGCTTGTAATGGAGTAATCCATGAAGGAGAAGATGCACAGATTCTGCAGGTGGCTGGTTTGGAAAGGACAAACAAATCCTTCCTCTAGGACTACAGTGATCCTTACACAAAAGATTTTTTCCAACATAGTGTCCATCCTCAAGCTATTAAGGAAGCTGCACCTTCACCAAAACCACCCAGGCTCCCAGGAGGGCTGCTCTCACAGCACCTGGAAAGGACCACGGCTCGCTGATGGCCACGGTGGCTCGGGAAGCTCTCAGGCATAAACTTCAAAAGTTTGTAACAACGACCCAATGTCAGGGCAAAATGTAGGGAAGAAGGTATCGTCAGCTCAAAGGTCACCTTGCTGAAGAAGGCTCTCTGCTGTTTTTAACCTACAGACTTCGCAACTTTAATACCAGCTGAAGGACAAAACCATCTGTGTGCATCAGCGGTTAACCAGACAGAGAAGCAGGATTCTCCCAGTCCTTCACACCGAGTGCTAGTCTATCACCATATACCAATGGAAATAAAGCCCTCTTTGAGCCGCTGCATGCCAAATTTAAGGTTGTCCACGCTGTCTGAATGCAGATGTGTTTAGACATTAAGAGCAGAGAACATGGTACCCCCTCCTTGGTCTGAACTATGTGTATTGTCACTCTGTAATGCTGAACATATCCGGGGAGAAGCGAATCCAGCTTGCTACTTGTAGTATTCCTCTAGGAACTTAATTCCAAAGCAAAGTCGTAACATAAGTATGAGAAAAAACTACAGACACTGTTGTTGTTTCTCTTTCGAAACCACGTACTCCTGTAACCAGCTGCATGAACTCAAAGCCTGGTCGTTACTTAAGTTGACATTAGTTAAGACCAGATAAGTCATGCCTCTGGCTATGATAAAAAGGTGGTGGAGAGGTAGAATTCCACTAGACTGGTTATTTCAGTGGCAGGGATTTGGCATGCTGTAAAGTCAAGGACAGAAGAGGAACTCTAAAGAGGTGAATTCCAGGGTTTAAGGAGCAAATTTTCACTGAACATAAAATCAAAGTGATTGAATCGTGTAAAGGGTGTAGTACAGCCGAAATAACCAGACTCCAGTGAAGCACCCAGGGTGTCACAGTACAAAACCAGCTGGAAAGAGCATTTACTCGCCAAGGCATCACCATCTTTGAACTTTGGAAAAGTCCTTCCTTTCTGTGAGAATTTCCAGATTTATTTTTTTTTTCTCTCTTAAATCTTGAAAAAAATCTTCCAGGAAAAGAAATTAAAGACTTTGTGGTCATTTTCTATTATAGTGCCTCTGCCCACACAGTTTTTTATATAAAATATTATTTTGGGATGCTTCAAAATGGTCGTTACAGCTTCCTGTCAGGTCATAACAAAACCAATATTCTTCAAAATAAAGTTCGAGGGCTGGCAGCATTCCCCGGGTGGCCATTGCTGGAAAGAGGGGCTGGCAGAGACGGCCTGGTGAGGGACCTGCTGCTGGTCCCCCCCTCAGCGGGAGGGCTGGGTCTGGATTGCAAGGAGCTGCTGTGGAGGGCTGGGGTCCATACGGCTTTTCTCCAGTTATTCCCAGCTGGTGCAACCCCCTCTAGGTCATTCCTTTCTCCTGTTAAAGATGGAAACTCACAGCTACCCACAGAGTAGGCTAATCTTTCTTTTATTCACTTTTACCAAATATGTAACAAATACACTTAAAAAATTAAAAGAGGGTCTCATCCCGATTCATTAATAGCAGCACCTAAAGCAGCAGATGGAGTGTGGCTACAGGACTTCAATATATCCATTATTTAGGCCATTAATTTCCTTTTCAGTGAAAACAATTGGCTTCTGATGCTCAGGGGGAAAAACAACATGATCCAAAACAAGTTTTAACTACACGTTCATCTTCTATGAGGGCAGGTTAAATTCACAAATGAGTAGAAAGGACAGAAGTTAATAATTTACTATTTTAGAGGATAGAAAGAGATATACATTCTTCCGTATAACACGCTTTAAGTAATTTTTGTAAGGGAAACTCCCTGGATATGGTTTTCTAATTGCTCCCTGTAAAACCCATGGGAAGAGCTGCTTTCTTTTTCTTTTCTCGGGGCTTTAGTGCGAGTAGAGCCCTACGAGTAACTAACGCTTTGGAGAATCCCAGGCAGCGGGCTCAGAGCATCCCCATTCCCCAACGATCCTTTCCCCGAAAGAATCCAGCACCGACAGGGATTCTCACACACTCCTGCATCCCTCAGACCATTCCCCATGACACCAAATGTGTTTATAATAAAGCCAGCAACGTCTGCTCAAACCTAAGTTTTTAAAATTAGATTTTTATAAGGATTACTGCTAAGAGAACAGCGTCAGGGAGAGGTATTTCACACATCGGGGGTGACGAATTCCAGCTAATAAGACAGGGAGGTGTGGCATTATAGCCTTGAAATTAAACAATATTTTTCTAATAAGTAATCTTAAATGCAACGTTATTAGAAGACAGTGAAACCGACTACTTTCAGGCTCCGACACAAGGTCTTTGCAAGCAATTAGCTTATGGCGGTGAACTGCCCCATGTAAAATGGAAGTAAAATTTTAGTTGTTTAATACACTAGCAATCCCAGGGAGGAATTACCAACCTCTGTTCAGATCATTATTATTTTTTTTTCTTTAAACTCTCCAGGTTGCTCAGGTCCCAAGTAAGAAAGAGTAAACCAGGGGACAGGCCCATTGCCTCCAGCTCCTTGGCTCTTTCAGCTGCCCAACTGGTCAGAAGGACATTTCTGTTCAAATTGCACTGACTTTTTACCTCTCCAATGACAGGGGGGTTGCACAGCTGTGTAGAGAACTAAATTTCAGAGACATGTGCTTTTTCTACACGCTCTCATAGCTCACGAGAAACAAGCCATTGGAGAGAGGTTACATCTCAAGCCATTCGCTCTGTCAGGGACCTGGGGATTTAGACCCCACAGCCAGAATTATTTACAAACCGCCCTCCTAAGGACCCACCAGGTTTGGAGAGAAGGGCTCTCAAAGTTTTGGAAGAAAACGTTAAACCACAGATTCCTGATTTTGTAACTTTTCATTTTTCTATAAAATTACCGTTTCTTAAATAACAGAAAACATTCCAGATGAGAAAAACTCTACTTTCAACTCATCATTTCGCAACGGGTTGTCTTCTTTCCAGTCTGTAAGCTTTCTAATGTAGAATATGGAAAATGTTCTCGAGTGTTTGTGGTTACAGGAGAGCTGATTTTTAACTTGCTGACAATATCACGAGATAACTTCACTAGCCCATAAAATAATTATTACTGCAACGGGTTGGATTATCCTAAACGAGATCGCAGAGGTTAGATTTTATTGATCATAAGTAAAGACTACTTAAAATCTGAAGCAAGTACAACGTTGCCCCACTTTTGTGCTAGCCTAAATAGTAACAGATATTTCTGGTTATATATATATATATATATATATATATATATATAAAAAACAGATATTCCCATACAATGTATTCTACCTTTAAATAAACGGAAATTAAATTCTTAATGACAAATTGGGAGACCATGAATTAGATGATGATGTCCCACTAGAAAGCGGAGGCGAGGGAGAACTTTAAGAGCACCTTACGTCTACAGTGGTAGCCTTTAAAATCTCTTGGGAAAAAAAAAAAATAAAAAATCTGTACCTGAAGAATTAGCAGCTGTCAACTAGGTTAGTCCTCAGCAAAAACCTGACGTCATCAGAATTCAGTCGTAATTGGGACAAAGACAACTCTCCAACAATTTACTGTACAGCAATAAAATAGTCAACAATGCCGCACTAATCAAACTGCGAAGCAGCTCTCATTAGATGACTATCTCTGCATGAATAATGCACTACTACATGTTTAGGTTTAATTAAATGTAATACATAAAATTTTCTTGTAGCGAATATAGGTATCCATATGCCTG
This sequence comes from Athene cunicularia, assembly GCF_003259725.1. Lineage (NCBI taxonomy): Eukaryota > Metazoa > Chordata > Aves > Strigiformes > Strigidae > Athene > Athene cunicularia. Next base: position 21,378,624 of record NW_020799100.1, on the reverse strand, counting down.
TTATACTTGACTTCAATATTTCATCTATTTTTCTCACATCCGCTCATTTGGGCAATTTATCATATTGTCAGACTACTAATGTAAGTCATTTATAGGAAAAGTTTTTGATAGCAATTTGCAGCCTAACTAGGATTATAATGCTGCCGCTGTAGATATTTAACACTTCTGTAAACGTGTATCGAGTGCGGTAATTGTGAATGGATAACTACATTTAGAAGACAAAACAAAGGTCATCCTGACATGATGAAAGGATTTTAGGAGGACTTAGCTTTGGATTCTTTGATTCTCATATCATTGTTTGCCCTGAATGGTGAAAATCCTACCTCTTTTCTTTTACCCCTTCCCAAAACAGTGTTTTGTTCCTTTTACTTTTTTTTTTTCCCCCCCCAGCCCATGCTGATCGATTCTACACATTTTCAGTCTCTGGGCATTTGGAGGTCTGACTACTCGCAGACTTCTGAATCTGGAAACTATCCAGGAGAGCTTTTTCCCCTTTCGCAGGAGTTATCTATTACTGCAGGAAAAAAAAAAAAAAAAAGTTACCTATATCCCTGTACTCCTCGCATTCTGTAAACCTCCCGCCTGCTTTGTTTCAGGAGCCAGCCATAGGTCCAACCTGCCTGAGCTCCCACCCCTGCCTGATTTCCGCAAAGCACAGAAAATTGCACTGCTACTCCACATGCCAACATCTGCAGATCTGATTTCACTCTGTAAATAGATTATATCCAATATTTATAAAAAGATTAAGCTAATCTGACATTTAATTAATGGAAACGGCAATGTTTGACTTTTTATTTTAATAAGCAACACCCTTTGTTCCCACAGAAATCATTACTAGCAGTATGTTAAAAAAAAAAAAAAAAGGCAGAAAGATTTAACAAAAGGTTCCATTAAATTAGAGAGCAATAAACAAACACAGCCAATTTATGCATCGGAGTCATTAAATGTGTATCCTCTCCAACACTTTCTTCACGGATAGTACTTAGGTCTGCTACAATTGATCTGCAGGGAGCAGTTACCTTAATTATAAAATGAAACACCTCTGCTAATGCAGTCTTGGAGCCTTGTTAGTTTACACCCCAGACATGTGGCTCCGAATGGGCTCCAAATGCTAATGCCAGTAAAGGCAGACATCGGCGGTCTCTGATGTGCGGCGGTGCTTGGCAGTCCATGACCGTGCTGCCTACCAGGCACCCCTGCTTTTTTTTTTTTTTTTTTTTCCCCCCCTCCCCATCTCCCTCTTGCCCTTGGGGTGGAGATAAAATGCAAGAACTCTTTGGTCCGGCTCAGCGTGTACTTTTGAATAGTTCATTCATGGGCAGCCATTTGTACAAGAAGTCTTTTTATCTGATTATCTGCCCTCATTGTTAGGGCTTGTGCCTAGATGTGATGAGCCTTGCAGGAAAAATTAAAGAAGATGTAAACAGTAAATGCAGACATTTTGCAACATAGCTAAAAATAAATTGCACTACAGGCAATTATGCAAGTTTTACTGGATACATTAAAAAGACATTAAATGCACAGCTGTTTTAAGTGTCTTTTAAGCTGATAAATTAACTGTCTAATAAATTGTAAGATTTGTCAGCTAATAATGCTATTTTATCTGCTTTAACATATGCCTTCCTAGTTCATGAAGCATTATTGTAAGTGCCAAAAGGAGATAATGTGCATTTTACAGTGTTATGTCTTAAGTGGAATGGATCATTGGCCATGAAGAAGTGTGTTAATAAATCTCCTAGGCTTTGTTAATTGCACTCAATGAAGTGTCACTGTTAAAACACAAAAGATGTGATAGAGAAAGCTGAACATAATGTCTTTCAGTTTTACAATTAACAGTTCACTAGGCAAATCGACCAAAAAGACCATAATTTGTTGAAGCCTTATTAACTTACATTTTCCTAGTCAAGGTCATAATTGTGAATGGCTTAAAGCTATCTTTTAATGCTCATCAAGAAGAGTAACCTTGCTAGAGAGAATGAACTTTTCCGTCTCTCAGTAGCACTTATCACTTGCTTTGCAGGTAGAAGACAAATAAAGCTGAACTTTGTTATACAGCCATCTCGTTCAGTCACTCAACCACCAATAAATGCCACTCTAAAGGTGGGAAACACGACTGCAAACATCTTCTCCCTACGGCAAATAAAAAAATGCAAAAATGGAAAAAAAAAAAAAGGTTCTTTAAGAACTGTACAAGCCTATCAGAGCTAACCTAGTGCAGAGAGCCAAGACTTGATTTAATTTGAAGAACTATTCATCAAGATTTGAGGTTTGGGAGTTTTTCCACTCTCCCCTGGAAACTGAATTCAGTGCAGAAGAAAGAAAATAATCCAACACGTTTAGCAAACAATTATCAATATCAAATGCGATCGCTAAATACCTTTCAAAAAGAGGAGCTATTTCCATAATTCTTATTAAATATTGATTATCGAATGTGTTAACACTTCACAACATCTCATCAGATTAGCACTACCGGGCTTTGTTGCAAAATCTTCCCACTTAAGACCATTTTGTGATAATATAATTTTTTCCAGCAGGGTAATCAGAGTAAATACCGATAATGTTGAATTGGCATACATGAATACAGATATATGATCACCATCTCACTAATCTTTGTGAAGTAATGAGAGCACATGATAGAAGGATAATGACCAAGAGTTAATTTAAGTCTGTAATTTCTTCCTAAAAAAACCTCAAAAATGCAGAAGACAATGATCTCATGGAAATCGCCGTATATTTAAATCTCCGACTACAAATGCTATCGCCATTAATGCGACCGTTGCATTGTGCTGTACTACTTTAAATACGCTCAGCACTGGCTGTTAGATTTGTCTGATAACAGTTGTAATACTCTTCCACGATGCACACGAGCTGGTAGAATATATATATATAAAATACATATTAATAAATCATTCTGCAAGCATTAAAAATAATGAAAGGCACCCAGCTTAGCTGTTACTAGGTTACAGGATGCCACCCTGAGCCACGCAGTTGATCAGAGTGCTCTTCAAGTCTGACAGAGAACATTGATTGCCCGTGGCTGGACAAAGAGAGGATGCTCCCAACTGCAGGACGGGGCTCCTGGCCGCAGGGCAGCCCTTGCTGGAGGTGGAGGAAGAAGGTAGAAACCAAAGGAACAGGATGGGTGATGCCAGCACCCAGAGCACCAGGACGAGGGTGGGTGTTGGTGGGCCTGTGTTCCATCTCCGTGGGCACCTGCAGAGCAGGAGATGCTGCAGATCCGCTCGTACGGGTGCGGTAGGGAGAGGATGCAGCGGGGGTTCAGCGCTTGCTGCCCAGCTAGGGGTGTATGCCTCACCTCAGCTTTACACCGTGATGGACAACACCTACACAGGCTATGACTCTACTTGCCCACTTCAAAATTAAGGACAATAATTTTCACCTTTTACCCCAAGATGCAATGAGGTTTCATCAATATCTGCCAGGGACTCAGATTCCTGGGCACCAGCGACTATCCAAAACACAAAACATCACTGCTAACAAACAGCAGCCTTCGATAACATCTCCCAAAAACCTGGGAATATCCTTCACATTCTTAATGAAGTCCAAACTCTTAAAATATTTTTTTAAGAATGCAGAATCAGAGGGGTCACAGCTCTCCAATCTAGTCCCTGGGCTTCAGAAGAAAGAATATCCAATTAAAAAAAAAAAAAAAAAAAAAAAAAAGTCAGGAAACAAGAACTCCTTCCTTTCCCACAAGGCTGCCTTTAGCAACAGGTTTAAACAACAAGCAGTCTATGTGCATATTAGAGAATACCTGCAGAAAATCAATATTTTCAACTAATACCTGTGAACACGCATCCTATAAACCTCTCCAGAGGAACAAACTTCCCCAACCAGAAAAGGCAAAACGAACACATCATTTGTGTCCAAGCAAAGCAACCTGTGCTTCAAGCTCCACAGCTAGCAATGAGGCCAAATATTATCCTTAAGAACCGTGCCATGGATGATTTTGCATGGTGTATCATTTTCTAATAGTTGATAATCGGTGAAAGGATTGGACTAAAACTTAATTGGAAACGGTATCTGGTATAAATATAGATGTGCACATACACATGTGTAGAGCAAAATATAAAGGTATGCACATGAATAGATAGATATTTCCAACTCGGTTACTCCACGGCTGACAAAAGCAATTTCAGGAGATCGTCTTGAAACCAGTGACACCAAGATAACACAAAATAGCTGAAACGCTATGTTTTCTAAACAAAGATATTTATGTCTGTACTACAATAGCTCAGCTATGTAAAGAGTAACAGCTGAAGAGATCCATCCTGGGACGCTGGGAAACCTGTAAAAATCCAAACATCCCACCAGTGCAGTTGGCTCCTTCCTTCTTCACTTGCGTATCGACTAAAGGACCGGGACAGGAGTACATGCAAGAACTCAAACACTGTCCGCTCCAGCACAGGGCTGCGTCCCCTCGTGCAAAACTTGGTATTAAGGCTCAGTCTTGCCACGAGCAGTGTGCTCCTGCCCAGGTACAGTCTTGCATTTGACCTGTTAGGGACAATCCCCCAAATGCTGTCCTGACAGCTAGGTTCAGATAACTCCCACACCTCTTACAAGTCGCTTTCTCGTTATTTTAACAATCAGAACGACGAAGCCTGTTGTTTGTCTGTGTGTTATTGCCAGAGACACGATTAGCAAAAATACCCCAAAGGTTTACAATTTGATTCCATGTGTAAGTCGTGCAGGCATATACCTATCAGAAAAAGAAATGCAAACTTTGCTTAAAACAGCATATGGAATCTCAGACTGAGCAATCTAATTGGCTGTGTAAAGATTCCGGTATCTTTAGAGTGACACGGAGTCTGGTTCTGAGATAACGTATTTATACTTTATGACGATTCAATTCAGTGAAGAAGAATCTATCACTATCCATAGATTGTTAGTACGAAACCAGATGAACACAGCTGGTTTTGCCTTGGTAAATTGAGATCCCTTTAAATCTCAAATACAAATCGATGCTCCGAGAATTACTATGGGAAGGTCTCAGCCCTCCTGTATTGATCCAAGCCCCACAAATAGGCTTTCAAAAGACATACGGCACAAGTTTTGCAGAACTCAGCTAACCAATCTTCTAGAAAACATGTAATAATTCACTCACCCGGCCCCAAAACATTTATCTTGAGTAGCATGATTTCCTGAGATAATAAATTACAATTCTTCAGGTTAAAAGAGGGTTGCTTGACTAGACAAGTTTCCTGGGCTGACACTACAGCACACTAAGACCCTGGAAACTACACTTGAGTGGAAAGGTCCCTGTGACTCTCTGGGAAGGAAGCTGGCTCCCTGTCTTCAGCGATGCCTCCGCAATAGCAAACAAAGCAAACTTCAACTCCGCTTTTTGGTTTGGTTGTTTGGTTTTGTTTTGTTTTTTTTTCTTTAAGTTGGCTTCAACAGTTCTTAAAGTGTTCTTAAATCACCTTGAATTTAATTTCTCTAAGCCATGTTTAAAGAGAATAATTACCATCTGTCACAGTTGGTTAATCAGAATCAGTGTACTACAACTCATTCACTTTTTATTAAAAAAAATAACCCTTCAGTTACTAAATTTTCTGGGATCTTTTCCGTGAAGACACAAGCCATGATCGTCCCATAGGAGCTACTGACACCACTCACAAAAGTTAACTAACCTATAAACAAGCACACAGATGCTGGTTCATATAATGCTGCCACATCAATTTTATTACCCTATGCCTATACCAGTGGTTTGGTTTTTTATTTAGTCTCTTGCAAAGCTCAGAAAAACATTAACATATGATTCAGATAAACGGCCACCCCATAAAGACAGGGAACTTTTAGAAACTGGCGTCACAGTAACGATATTAAGATTGTAAAATAAAATGCTCTGCTAGTGTCTGTTTGGGAAATAAAACACTTGAGAAAAATCAGTCAAAAGAAAAAAAAAAAAAAATCCCTGCACGCTACCGGATTAGCACATGTGAATCCAGAGAAAACCTGAGCATTGACTTAGCCAAGCATGGCTAAAGCTGGAACAGTAGCAAGAAAAGAGATGGCAATTTTCTCGAAACTGTGAACAAAAGATCTGAACGCCGGCAAAAAGCAATGAATCCTCTTCATTCACCAAAACCAACTAAGTGGTAACAAATTGTGAGTTTCCAGTTGGAGACAATTGGCCACGAATAATTATGCGAGATGCTAAAGGCTGGTTTAACTCTTTCCTCCGCCCGTTCCTGCAAGGCATCGGAAGGGAGAGCTGTAATAAGCGTTGCATGCTGGGACCCACGCCACGTTACAACCAATTTACTTTCTCACAGAGAAGTTCATCCTGCTGAGAGAGCAGGTTTCCATAGATAAAAGATGGGATCTCAAAACAAATTAAGGCTACGTGAAGCATGCCTGCATTTTACTGTAGTAAATTCTGCAGAGCTTGCCTGTTGGCAGGGGTGAGCTGTTATGACTTAAGCAGATACCAATCTGAGATATGTTAAATAAATGAAAAAGCTGAGGTTACTTAACCAAGCTCAGTGCATTGGAAGGAACAATACTGGATGCAGCCTTTTCTCCCTCTAACGTTTCAATCCTTCATTATTTAATTTAATTTAATAACAACTTTGTAGGCAATTTAGTTGGTAGGCGGAAGAATCAATAAAAAAAAAAAAAGAAGTACTATTTTGCTTGGAGATGACGAAGGATGTTTTCAAAATCTTTTGTTTCAGATCATTATACTAAAGCATTGGGGGGTAATTCTACAAGTGTTTTGAGATACTGCTGGATTTCACATTTAAAACGTTACATTATCAGCTTCTAATAAACATTTAGCGAGAAGTACAGATAACAAGAATTTATTTTTTTTTAAAGAACTCTATTTTCTGAGTCATTTTGTTTACGAGCCGATTGTTTTGCATGAATCTGTTTGAAAGCACATTTTGTTTTGATCCATCCTTCTCAGCCTTGCAGATAGGAAGAAACGCTGAAATTATTTGCAAATGAGAATCATCATCTTCACATTCAGAGACTGTAGAGCAGAACAGAAATTGCTAATCCTAACAGAAATTGCTCATCATAGGCATGTAATTAAATTTCTCACTGAAAGAAAAAAAAAAACAAAAAACCACACACCCCCAAAACAATCTTCCTATTTGAAACATGAGACACCTGAGCTCAACATTTCGGCCAAAAGTCTTAAGTCAGACCTCTCAATTATTTTTTGTGTCATGGCACTGGCGTGGATTTAGGGATGCAGTGTTTTCTGAAGATCTTGTTTTATTTCTTTTACTTAATTCTTTCTCTTCCATACGGGTGGTGACTCTCCAACATTACTCAGGCATACGCTTCTCTCTCAAACTCTGGTAGACTCATTTGTTCTTGGACTTAAAAATAGTCTATAAATCAATCATTGGCACATAATTACATTGGTACATTATTACACTGGGCGCAATAATGTAGTAATTGCAAGTTAATCATAATATAATAATGTCATATTGATATAATTACGCTATATTAAGAATATATAATTGTGTAATAATATAATAATTGTAAGCTACAATGCCTGGCTAGAAATAATCTTGTTAAAAGCATCACCCTGCAAACTAAACGCCCAATTCTTTCAAACCCCACCTCTAGCAGTATTACTTTCTTATTATCCAGCAGTACATAAGCAGGTGTTATTCACACCTTCAATTCATATAGGTGATTTATTAGGAGATACACTGAAATGTACTTGCCAAGGGAGGATGGTGAATTTACTTTTTCCTGATTATGGCCCCATTCTTTAACAGCTCAGTAAATATTTTCCTCATCCCTTTAATACACATTTGAAGGATAAACAACCCAAAGGAGGGAAATCAGTCAGATGAAAAAAAAAAAAAAATAAAAAAAAAAAAAAGGCCATGCAGGTTTCCATCAGATTAAGTATATATTTTGGTAGCGTATAAAAGAGACTGCAAGAATCGCCAAAAGAAGAATGTACAAATTTGGGGGGAGATTGTGCTATTAGCCTGCTCACAACCCAGGGCAAGCAATCTCCAAGCAGCCCCCTCTCTAGTCTCCAGGATATATATGTGCACATTCTATATATAAAGGGTTATAAATAAAAGAAAAAGAGGGATTTGCCATTATTTTAGAGAAGATAAAGTGGAACCCACCTTTGGTATTTATACAGTCTCATAGTATTTTAGCACTGAACATCTTTCCTCAGAGCACCACTGCGGGACTCGGGAGCGCTGCTCTGGCAGGCGTGCGTGCAGGGGTGCGGAGCCCAGCCCCGTCTGCGGGTTGGGAGCCTTAGGGCTGGGAACACCTTGCTGAGGGGCCCCTAGACCAGGGAAAGGCATTTTCTTGCCACATCTTGGGAAACAGCCTGTTACACCTGTCCTCCTCCTCTTTTTCAAGCCACAGACCTAGCGTTTGCACACCCCCATACAGGAGAAAAAAAAAAAAAATCACGGCTTCTACCCACCACCCATCAAATTTACCCCATTTCAGGAATTTTGTTTATGAATAGAGATTAGCAACAGTAAAACAAATTCTAGACCGATCTTTTTGTTGAGCTCAACCGATTCTGTATCTTTCCTACAGGATTTACTTATACTATTCCTCATGAATCTCACCACAAAAGTCAAACCTGCCCCCTTTACACCCTGGCTGGATCAGCATGCCTAACCTCTCATCCTCTTTTTGGTTTTTATCTAGCTCTAACGTCTTTTAAAGCCAAGAGAATTTTGGTCTAAGATGTAAATCAGATGTGGATATTGGCATCATTTTTTTTTATGCTAATTAAAAATAATAACCAAGTGCTGCCTTCAGATAAAAACTTGCGGCAAGGGTTTCAAAGTGGGGTTTTTTTTTTTGATACCTTATTCATTCTACCAAAGCCAGAAGATTTTTGGTACAACACCGGGAACAAAGAGCCACACCAAATCACCTCCTTGGTTGCAACCTCCATCAGAATTTTATTTTCTCAGATTATAAAAGCTTTTTATAACATCACAAAACCTTATATATGGACACTAGCAAACACAATCCTGGAAAACTTGCATCAAACCCTCCGGCAGCCTCCACAAGTAGCAGCAGCAGGATGCTTAAGAGATCAGGTGTAAACAACAGTTCTTGACCCTTGGGTCTGAGCCGATGAGCAACATCAACCTATCAATCACTCAGAATTGTTGTCATCTTCTACTCATACGCTTGCCATAAATCCTCGCTGAATTCAATGCAGCTGTGCTGCTGGAAATGCAAATCTGGACTCAGCGCAGTCCCAAACCTGACCCACTCCTCGCAGCTGCCAACCTGCTCCCCCAGTCCTTTTGCCCCACTCACCCAAAATAATCTCATCCAAACAGACCGCTGCAGAGGGCTAGCATAGCTCTTGTTACCTTCTGTGGGAATTTCGGCCCCAAAGTGTTTATACGCTTAAAAAAACAGAAGGCAAACAAGCCTAACGTTCAAAACAGAGCTTGTAGCAGACAGCAGGATTTACCATGGGTATTAAGAAGATTGTGGTGTGCATATGCTAACGCCACAGCATGCAGCGAGCATGCAGCCCCTCTATCCCTGTCGCTGCTACATCGAGCCCTGCAGCATCGCAGGACTGGAAACTGCATCTCCTTTTGTTTCCTCTTTAGGGACCATCGTGCGAGAAGGATTGCAAGTTACTAAAATTTTTTATTTTTTTATTTTTTTTCCCTCTATTAGGTTGACATCTCGATGTCAGAGATAAACCTTCCGCTCTCCAGATGATACACCCGCTCCCACAGCACACACTGCAGAGGGGAAAGGTGGCAGAGCGCCAGCTGGATCTCTCATCCTGACAACATATTTTTGCAGATTATGCAAAACCGGCAACATTTAGCTTTAGAGGAACATCACAGCTGTTCCCCTTACCCTGTCAATCCCAGTATCAAACGCGCAACAGGTTTCATTTAGGAAGGGCCTAAAGTGCTCCCAAAGTGGTGCTTTCCGCATGCACGGCCACATACAAGCAGTGTGAGAAGTTTAACAGCATCCCTTCGAGGACAGCACCAGCTCCACCAGGCAGAGATATCACAGGCTGCCAGGGAAGGGACCAGCACAGAAAACTCTTTTTTGTCATCACATTAGGTGCTTGTCCCAGATTTGTTTCTTGAGGAATTATATACAGAAAATACAGTATGGGGCAAGCTTCGTTCATTCATACTTGTGCAAAGGGATCACTCAAGACCCAGAAGGTTCCTGCTTCAAACCAGAGGCTGAAGCTGAGGAGTCCCTTGACCACAGAAGCACCTCCCTGGCTTTGACCAAGCCGAGCAAGGCTCCCAAAGAGCAAAGAACCTCTCTGGGGAGCCAAACCAGGCTGAAAAGCCTCTTAACAGAGGCAAGGAGACTCAACTATGCACATTTAAGAGGCTATTTTAATTTTAAAACAGAAGGGAGCATTGCATTTGATAGTGCACAAAGCAGTATAATGCCCCAGTCATCCATAACCTGTAAACACTTTGGTTCGTGGCTCATTTTGGACCAAATGCCTTCACATGGTGCTAAAACCAGATTTTTGCCCATCAGCGGGACGCTAATCTGCTTATTAATGCATTACTCCTAACAGCAGTACATAATGATTTTTCTAACCTATTTCTAAAGGCCCATATGGGAAAAATTACTTGTGAAAAACTTGAATATTAAGACCATAAATAAAATTTAACATGACATCTTATTGCACAATAAACCAAATGGAGGTGATGCCGCGTGTGTAGGTGTGTTCAAAGGAAACGGGGACGCAGCATAGCAAGCAACATTGAATGTCTCAATGTAGATCCAAACATCCTTTAAAATAAAACAATGCAAAAATGCTTGACCTAGCTGAACCCAGTTCCTGCAGAAACTTTCACCCTGAATAAAGCCTGCAGACCTTCCCTGACAGAAAGAAGAATGGTAGTTCCCCACACAATACCAAAAAAAAAAAAAAGAAATTAATGTAAAAATTTAGATAAAAGTTAGGTCACAACCTCCATTTGCTTAAGTGTAAGCCTGTCATCTTACTTTGGTGCAGCTGCATGCCATGATTTTTACACAAATTTGTGCAAAGTGGGGCCAGGTCCTGCTGCAGTCCCTACGCCCAGCTCGGGGTCTCCAGCCATTCTTGGTGGCACGGCTGAACCTGCATGCCTCTCATCGATTTTTCTTTTTTATTGTCCATTAGCGCCATTTCTAGATCTCTGAAACAAGCTACGATGGGGTCCCAGGTTTATGACACGTTACACAACACAGCACTCAGCTGTCATGGGGGAGGAGAACATGGCAGGAAGGAGGACCACATGGCTAAAACCATTAAACAGCAGCAAAACTTCATTGATATTATCAACTTTTTTTCCTTATGATCTACTAAGAGACCTGTGGAAAAAAAATAAGTTATAGGAAGACTGGAAAAAGGTTGAAGGACTTGAAATTTTGTGACAGAACTTCTTTCACTGAACTCCAGAACAAGAAGGACAACCATAGAAAAACTTGTAGTCGCTCCAAAATATTTGAATGATGCTTATTTCTCAAATAAGAAGTTTATTCTGTGGTTGATTGTTAGTGGCGGGCAGTAGATAATAGTTGTTCTGGAGTAACTGCTGATAAACCAGAACACCACCAGAAGAAAAGCAAGTGACCATGGACTAGCTCCGCTCAGGCAATAACCACGATGCAGGGCGAGGTTGTATTTATGGGAAAACTCACATCCTTTGGCAGGCACCTTTTAATTGCTGTTTAGGCTTGATCATGTTACTAATGACATGCCTAGGGTTTGTTGGGTGGTACAAAGACGGAGCTGTATTTGGTTCAAGCGTTTCAGCCGATTTTGTCATTGAACAGAAGACATCAAAACCCCCCGTCAGCGGAAGCAGGGTTAGCTCCAAACATCAGGGAGGCAACGGTTAAGTTAAACTCCGGCAGTTCTTCAAAAGGTATTTGAAGAGAGCGGACGTGGTGGCCGTGAAATGAAGCAACGCGCGGGAGGAAGGGGGAGCCTGCACAAAGGTTTGGTTTCACTTCCACATTTGCAGGATTATCGATGTCCTCGGCTCCTGTGTACCTGAGGCAGAGAGTTGCCAACAGCCGTATTTGATGGGCAAGGGGAGTAATGAGTTTCTTATCACAGAGAGAGACGTTATTTCTCGGATCTAATCTTCACTGATATTGGCAAAGAATTTTCATAGCCTCTTCATCTACTCATATTGAAGTCATAGTTTTAAAATAATACAGAAAGATTTATTTTTATTAGGAGTTATGAGGCAGGTTGTCAGCTCCAGTTTGCCCAGCAACAGACACCCAGGAAAGGTGAAGTTCAGAGCCAAACCTCAGCAGTGATATCCCGTGCAGATGATGTCAAATACCTCCTACGAGGCACAGAGACACGAGGCTAGAAATCTTGTGCTAAATAAACATGTCATCTCAACAACAGCGAGCATGAAACACTAGCCTGGCTTCTGCACACTTCTAATACATGTCAAGGTGTGTAGGAGGTCTCAGTGCAATAATTTTCAAAGTGCTGTGTAGAGCTGATATCAAGAGCATTTTCCAGGAAAAGAAATCTCTCCCCCCCCCCCCCCCC